>NC_035440.2:121708573-122008573 GCF_002127325.2 Helianthus annuus | reverse complement strand
AAAAAAAGTTTGAAAGAAACTTATCTAAAAATAATTTAGATGTTTTATAAGTTCCTTTGTATCTGGTTAAAGTCATGTTTCTTTTCTGTTTGAACAATCAAACTTTCCCGTTTGTCAAAAGAAATCTTCTTTTGATGTATTCATCAAATTTTCAGGTTATCTGGTGATTTGAACAGATTCTGATGGTTTAATGAGGTTTCTGATAAATCCTATCAGATTCTGGTGATTTACTAAATTCTATCAGATTTCATTTGATTTTTACCAGATTTTCCTTGTTTTCACCAGACAAGATTTCTTAGTTCCCCCTAGATCTATTGACATATATAAGTAATATGTACTTAAGACAAACTTAATATATTACTAAACAAAAGACAGTTAAACACACACAAGTAAAACAAAAACAAGTAAACACTAACTACTCATCCTCCTCATCCAACACGTTATACATGCACTTCACATGTAACCAGAGACTGGTTATCCTTCCTGTGTGATTGGTTGATGGAACCAGGGAAGCAACTCTTAAGTTTTCTTGAAGTGCCAGCTCAGCTCTTGTATAACAGCTTCTTACTCCTCCAAAGTCCAGCTGACTTGTGATCACCTTGGTTACAAAGCGGGGGAAGATCAGAAAAGGGTTACGGTCATGGACGTTTGCTTCTAAGTCTCTCATGAGAAACTTAGCATAGTTGTAAGGTTTTTCCTGTACAACAGCGTGAACCACTTCCATCATCCTATGAGACAGCTCGTTAAAGTGTCCAGTCTTTTTAGAAAAGCAAACACTTAGCTGTGTTACCAGATACTGGAAAGGTGGTATAAACCCAGATTTGCAAATTTGCCTTGACACGTTGTTTGAATGATAACCCATTTCTATCAAGGTTCGTTGCACCTCTGCCTTATCCAGTATGGTAACTTCTTGATTAACACCCAATCGGAGGACATCTCTGAGTGTTTCCTCCTTTAGGGTGATTTTTACCCCCATAACCTCACTATTTATCCACATGGAAGTGCCACTCATAATGATTTGAGCATTCCACCAGAACTCTTGGAGAAGTTCTGGATATATAGTGACGTGTTGATACAGCAAAGCCCAAAGGACTTCGCATGATCATATTGTATACAAACCTGCAGTCCTCCCATGCAGGTCCTTCCAAGTTAGATCTTAGTCTGAGATTATGATTTTTGTGAAGGTTGAGAGGGAATTGGTTAGTTTCCATTGATTTTGGGTGACCCATTTGAAATAAGAAGTTTTCTGATGACAGGCTTTTGAAGAGATGATTTTGTTGTGAAGAATGTCTTTTTTAGGTTGTTAATATTTATAGATGAAAGTGATAGTTTCATATTAACATTTTAAAAAGGTTTTTCTTTTCATCTCTCCATTTAAGACGATATCTATTGCAGTGAATATGATAGTCTACCAAGCCCTTTGTGTGAGTAAGCATTCAATAGCTAGGCGGCTACTTTTATAGCTCCTAATCATTTTGGTGCTTACCTGTTACTCTTAAATTCCTTATGACAAAATGACGTTGCATGAGTTGAAAATGTAAGATAAAAATTAATTTTTCTGAAAAAAAAATTGTGACGATTGAATTTTCTGGATTTAATTTTATCTTCATGCACACATTCCCCCCTTTTTTTTAATAAAATACAAAAAAAAACAACAAAAATTAAACTAAGTACAACTATGAATTTATACAAATGGAATATGTATGAAGATATGGACCCTTGATGATTAATGATCGTTCTGCAGTTTAAACAAAATTTCTGATGAGTATCAAAATTTATGATGTTTTCATCAGATTTTTTGATATTTCTTCAGAATTTCTGATAAATCATCACATTCATTGACGATCTATTATACCTTCTGATGTTCCACCAGATAGATGGATTTCTTCATCAAAACTTTGTTTAATTGTCCTTTTATTATTGTTCTTTTGATGATCATCAATTTGGTTTTCATTTTGTGTTGCTTTTATTTCTGAAAAATTTTCATCTTTTAAGTTAACCATCCCAGTTTGTTGATCAAAAAGTTATGTCTCTTTTCATCAAGAGGTTTTGTAAAGATATCAGCAATTTGGTTTTCAGTTGGAACAAAATACATTTCAATGTTACCTTTCTCCACATGATCTTTTATGAAGTGATATCTGACATCTATGTGTTTGGTTCTTGAGTGATGAACTGGATTTTCTGTTATTGCAATTGCACTCTTTGAATCACATAGAATTGGGATTTTTGTCAGATTTACTCCATAATCCTTCAGTTGAGTTTGCATCCACAGCACTTGTGAACAGCAACTTGCTGCTGCAACATATTCTGATTCTACTGTTGATGTGGCAACACAGTTTTGCTTCTTGCTTGCCCAACATACCAATTTTTCCCCCAAGATTTGACAAGCACCAGATGTGCTTTTTCTGTCAATCTTACACCCTGCATAATCTGCATCTGTGTATGCAATTAATTCAAGGTTTGTATCCTTTGGATACCAGAGACCAAGTTCTGAAGTGCCTTTTAGATATTTGAAAACCCTTTTTACAGCTTTTAAGTGGGATTCTTTAGGATCACATTGATATCTGGCCAGAAAGCATGTAGCAAACATGATATCTGGTCTGCTTACAGTCAAATATAGCAATGACCCTATCATTCCTCTATAGGTTTTAATATCTACACTCATTCCATCTTTATCAGAATCTAATTTGTTCCCTGTTGCCATGGGAGTTTTTGAAACAGAGCAATTTTCAAGTGAATATTTTTGTAGAATTGTTTTCACATATTTTGATTGACTTTTTCCATCAATTCTTTGTTTGACTTGTAACCCTAAGAAAAAGGTTAATTCACCCATCATACTCATTTCAAAATGGCTGGTCATCAATTTTTGAAACTTTTTGCAAAATTTTTCATTTGTTGATCCAAATATAATGTCATCAACATATATCTGAACCAACAAGGTATGACCTTTGTGTGTTTTGAGAAAAAGTGTGGTGTCAATAGTACCTTTGGTAAATCCAGAATTGATTAAGAAGTTTGATAATGTTTCATACCAGGCTCTAGGAGCTTGCTTCAATCCATATAAGGCTTTGTTTAATCTATAAACATGATTTTGAAATTTTGGATCAACAAAGCCTTTTGGTTGTTGCACATAAACTTCTTCTTTAATTTTACCATTCAGGAAAGCTGATTTTACATCCATTTGATAAACTTTGAAATCCTTGAATGCAGCATAAGCAAGAAAAATTCTTACAGCTTCTAATCTAGCTACTAGTGCAAAAGTTTCATCATAATCAATACCTTCTTGTTGACAGTAACCTTTGACCACTAACCTTGCTTTGTTCCTGGTGATTATGCCATTCTCATCAGATTTATTCCTGTATACCCATTTTGAGCCTATAACAGATTTGTCTTTAGGCTTGGGAACCAGATGCCATACCTTGCTCTTTTCAAATTGATCCAGCTCTTCTTGCATAGCTTGTATCCAGTCTGGGTCATTTAGAGCTTCTTTGGAAGATTTGGGTTCTATTTTGCTCAAGAACCCAGCATATGCACATTCATGTGCAGTTGCAGATCTTGTTCTCACACCATCAGCTGGATTGCCAATGATATCAGAATGAACATGCCCTTTGATTCATCTTAACCTGTTGTGAACAATTGTTGGTTCTGATGGATTTGAAGTTTCCCCCTGTTCAGTTGCCTCTGTTGGGTGTAATACACCAGAATTTTGATTTTCTGATGTGCTATTGACTTGTTCTGCAGGGTTAGTACATGATATTTCTGATGATTTATGTGTGAGAGATTTATCATGTTCTAGAAAATCTTCTGATATCATTTCAAAGAGATGCTCATAACTTTCTTGTTTGTCAGAAAAATTTATTTCTTTCATGTATTAATCAGAAAGCTCAGTTTCTGATGAGTCATCAAATGAGACATATAAACTTTCTCTGATTGTCCTTGTGTTAAGAATAAAGATTCTATAAGCTTTTGAGGACAAAGAATATCCAAGAAAAATACCTTTTTCTGCTTTTCTGTCAAATTTTTCAAGGCTTTCAAAATCATTGAAAACAAAGCATCTACAACCAAATGTGTGTAAAAATTTTACACTTGGAATCCTTCCATTTATAATGTTGTAAGGTGTTTTGTTTAGCCTTTTGTTGTTAAGGGTTCTGTTTTGAGTAAAACATGCATTTGCAATTGCTTCTGCCCAAAAGTGAGTAGGCATTTTGGCATAGGCAAGCATTATTCTGGCAACTTCTACTAATGTTCTATTTTTTCTTTCAACAACCCCATTTTGTTGAGGGGTTCTGGGAGCTGAAAAATCATGAGAGATTTCTTTACTCACAAGAAAGCTCTCAATTTTTGAACTTTTAAATTCTGTCCCATTGTCTGATCTGATCCTTCTGACTGTTAATTTTAACAGGTTTTCAATTTTCTTGATAAAATTAATGATCAGATCAGGTGTTTCACTTTTCTTTCTCAAAAATTCAACCCATGTATATCTGGAAAAATCATCAACTATTACTAGTATATATTTCTTTCCAGAAAAACTTTCTGTACTTATGGGTCCACACAAATCCATGTGTAAAAGTTCCAAATTTTGTGTAATGGAAGATTCAGAAATTGATTTATGTGAGCTTCTTTTGGATTTTCCCATCTCACATGCATCACAAATTTTATCCTTTTTAGAGGATATGAAAGGTAATCCTTTTACCAGACCCTTACTTGCTTGTTTGCTTAGGTTTTTGAAATTTAAGTGAGCCAACCTTTTATGCCACAACCAACTACTTCCTTTGTTGATTTTTGAAAATAAACATAATTTTGAATGTTCATTTTCTTCTTTGAAATCAAAGTAGTAAATTGATTTTCTTATTCTTTTGCCACTTAAATATATTTTGTTATCATCCATACCTATTAGCAAGCATTTTTCTGGTAAAAATGTTACCTGAAAACCTTTGTCACAAAATTGACCACAGCTCAGCAAATTATACTTTAAGCCTTCAACATAGGCTACTCTTTCAATGGTCAAACATCCATACCTGATACATCCGTATCCCATGATCCTCCCTTTCACTCCATTTCCAAAGTTCATCATTTTACCCAGCTTTGAGACAAAGTTTCTGAGTAAGCTCCTATCCCCAGTCATGTGCTTGGAGCTTCCTGAGTTGCAGTACCAGATCTGTGATCGGTGCATTTTAGGTATATGTTATTAGATACTAATTATGATAAAAATGCATTGATAAGGATATAAAATATATTATTCTAAAGAGTTTTTATAAGTTGTGGGTTATATATAAAAATGTGCAATAATGGTAAAATATATTTAATACATACTTTCATAGAATTAATTGTTGGGTGTTTAAAACAATTAAAGAAGTTGTGGGAATTGCGTAGAATTGTATGAAAAAATATGAATGCAATTAAATGTCTTCACATATAACATTGATTTTTATTGTCAAATTAATTAATTGTTACTGACGCGGGTTACGAAGATCATGATATTGTTGGGGTAATTGAAGTTTAGCAATTAGGCAATTGAGCTTTGGATCAAAGCATGAGTTACATTTAATGACCAGTTGGGCTAAACTATATTATGGAGATAGTTGGATGCATGTAGGCTCGTTTTTTTTTTTTTTGAAACGAAAACTTCATAAAACAACGGCCAGCCCGACTAAAAAACAGCGGGCGACCCAACCAAAACCAAAACCTTACAAGAATTTACACCACTTTTCCCAGTCTATCTCTATACAATTAGATCTATTTTTAAACCAAAGATAACCAACGGACTTGAGCGACCTGAAAACCTCCTCGGCCTTCGGACTAACATCGTTGAAAACCAAATCATTTCTCGCTTTCCAAATGAGCCAACATGTAATCACCACAATCCCTTGGAACCTTAACTGGAGCTTCCCCACCAGGCCACTATGCCGGTGAATTTCGAGCAAGTCCTTGAACGAAAAAGCCACGGGGAAAGGAGTCCTGCTCCACCTGCACACTTTGTCCCAAACCTCCATAGCAAAGCAACATGTCGTAAATAGATGGGAGGCAGTCTCCTCGCTAGACTTACACATCGGGCAAAAGACATCGGCTACCATAATGTTACACTTAGCTAGTTCCACCCTCGTCGGAAGCCTCTCCATCTCTGCCCTCCACGCGAACACATTACACTTTAAAGGCACCCACCTACACCAATCCTAAATGAATCTCCCACCCACCGAATCCGGCTCCAGTAACCGTTTCACGGAGTACACACTGAACTCTCCGGACCCGTCTCCAACCCACCGCCACTTGTCTGAACCTTCCGATAAGTTGATATCCCTTAGCAGAAAACACAGGGCAGACCACTCAGCCATCTCGATGTCACTGGCAGGCGGCCTACGCCAATTCCACGAAGCCCCCGGGTTGGAAAAAGGCAACACAACTCGATCCCGCACCAAACATTTCTTGTCAACCTCAAGCCGAAACAAATTAGGGAAACAATACCTAAGCGGTTCCTTCGACAACCAGGGATCCAACCAGAAAACAAATTCCTTCCCATTACCGAGAACCCCTTCCATGAAATGCCAAAAACGGACATTATCTCGCATTGGCATATCCACCACTTTAACAATATTCCCCCACACACCACCCAACGATTTTTTAACCGGGAGAAAACCCCAATTCTTACCGTGATCATGAATCGCCGACACCGATTTAACCCACAAGCTGTTTCATTCCGTCTTGAACCTCCATGCCCATTTCAAAAGTAATGAGATATTGATTTGCCCGAGTTTGCGAATCCCAAGACCCCCCTTGTCAATAGGGGACGCTACTCTATCCCAAGAAACCCAACTTAACTTCCTTTCAGTACTACTTCCGCCCCAAAGGAACCTCCTAATTATGGACTCGAGCTGATTAACCACCCCCGCTGGGGCTTTGAACAACGAGAAAAAATAATTGGGCAAACATTCCAAAACCGATCTGATAAGCGTGATTCTCCCTCCAATAGATAAAACCGAAGCCTTCCAAAGAGAAAGCCTAGTCTCAAAGACGTCTCACACCGGACTCCAATTCACAATCCGGTTTATATTGGCTCCCACTGTTAACCCGAGGTACCTAAACGGCAACAAATCCTTTTTACAACCAACCCGTAAAGCCATCAAAACTAACTCCTCCTCTGATGTCCCGATCCCATAAATATTAGACTTGGCCAGGTTAATTCTAAGACTAGAACAGATATGAAAACCTCTCAACATCCTAATAACGTTACGAATGGACCCCTCCTCTCACTCACCAACAATAAGCGCGTCATCCGCATAGAGAAGGTGAGATAACACAGGACAGTTATTTGGGAGCCTAATTCCAGACACCTCCCCAATCGAAACCGCCTTCTCGAGGCAACACGAAAGAACCTCCATAACCACCAGAAAAAGAAACGGGGACAGTGGATCCCCTTGCCTCATGCCTTTTCCATACTGAAAGTCAAAGGTGGGGGACCCGTTAACTAAAACCGCCGACCTAGCCGAAGCAAGGACCCCATGAACCCAATCACACCATAAAGGCGGAAATCCCATTTGAAGCAGAGCCATCCTAACAAAACCCCAATTAACATTATCGTAGGCCTTCTCAAAATCCAGCTTCAATAAAAACGCCTTCTTTTTGCACTTCCTAACCCAATTAATCGTTTCACTTATAACAAGCGGGCCATCGAGAATAAACTTACCTTTAAGGAACGCCAATTGGCTCTCCGAAATCACAGACGGGAGGACCTTTTTGAGCCGGTTTGCCAAAACTTTTTAGATAACTTTGTTTATCGCCCCAACCAAACTTATCGGCCGAAACTCATTGAGGTTAGACGCGTCTCTAGTCTTCGGGATAAGCGTGATAATGACGAGGCACAACCTCTACTAATCTCCCTCCTAACAAAAAACTCGTTCAACACCTCCACAAAATCAGCTTCGAAAATGTCCCAGAAGTGTTTAATAAATTTCAAGTTCAGACCATCAGGGCCCGGAGCACAATCCCCCCCGCAATCCGCCACCGCCACCTTTATCTCCTCTAAGTTAAAACCGGCAATCAGACACTCCGCCTCCTCCTGACTAATTTTTTTAATGTTCTCACAACTGACATAAAGGTCGAACCACCAAATCCTCCTTAAACTTATCCTGAAAAAATTGGAAGACGTATTTGGGCTCGTTATTTTATTAAAAGCAATTCATGTCTCAACAATAATAGGGTGGAGTTAATTTAATTTGGCATGGGCCACGCATCACAAAGGAAAGTCGGTTGTGGAATGATATCTTAGGACGCAGGAAGGAGATGTATATAATATTACTTTTGGAGCCGTCATACATCGAAGGGAGGAACGAACCGAGCATCACCTTTTATCATTCTCTTCATCTCAAGCCAATCAATGACATCTAACCAACTTGGGATGACAACCGAAGCGGCGAAGACTATCATGAGCGGCTAAACTTTTTGTGACTTCTGCCCGGATGAACATTTACACGGTTTGACATAATTATTTGTTTTTTTGATTATTGTAAACTGGTACAGCTTGACCACTTGTGTTGGATTATTGGTAAACGTTTCTTGTGTTTGAATTACTTGTCATTTATTAAGCATATTGACAACTTTCTTGCGTTGTTAGCGGGTTGGTAAATTGGTGGGTAATTGATACAATCAAACGGGTTATTAGGTTGCATAGTGAATCTTAAAAACTATCCCTATTAACTAATCAAATTCATTAATTCCGAGGCCATGTCTATATGGTGTTTTGAATCAAAAAACGGATTTTTATGTTAAAACGGGCATTCGAGATTCCTGGTGGAGGTTACTTCTTCTTAGTCTTGATAACACTTTTCGTGACAAATCGTGTTTTCTTTTAAATCTACAAACAAACCCCCAATTTATATAGTTTAGTTTTAATTAATTTCTTTAACGCTAACCACAAATTCCCCGTGGATACGATACCCTACTTACGCTATCTACGTAGTTTATTTAGGTTTTTGATTGACCCTTACGATAGTCGTCAAAATGGCGTCATTGCCGGGGAATTGGTGCGCTTAGTGTTAGTTTAGTAGTAGTTGTTTCTTTCATTGTTTAAAAAAAATCATAAAAACCCAAAAATATTTTTTTTGTTTAGTTTTGTCTTGTTCGGTATTAGGCTTTGTTTTCTTGTTTCCTTGTGTGCGGGTGATCTTTTCGCATGCATACTCGGTTTTCAGGAAGATCTTCTCCGCTCTTGTTTGATCCTGAAATTGAAAAGACCGCACGCCAAAATCTGCTTCTTCGTTCAGCCTTGAAGGGAAAAGCAATTCAAGCCACCATGAATCCATCAGAAAACCAATCCACCCCACAACAGCAACCACCCCAACAAACATCGACTACTGAATTGCCACCAATGCCACCACCTCCATTTACATCTGAACCACAACAACAAACCCCCAATTTAGATAGTTTAGTTTTAATTAATTTCTTTTACGCTAACCACAAATTCCCCGTGGATACGATACCCTACTTACGCTATCTACGTAACTTATTTAGGTTTTTGATTGACCCTTACGACAGTCATCAAAATGGCGCCGTTGCCGGGGAGGTACCCACATGGATATCCCATATACCCATCGTTTATTCCCCATTCCTCATCTCCGTAACCATCATCCCATGTATCTGTTCTCGCCCTATTGTCTATTTGCTCAAACATAGCACCCTACCGGTTCGGGTGTGGTACTAAATTCGGTTGATTCGCGGCCCGCAACGGATCGGGCTGTGGTGGTAGTCGGCACCCATTGCACCATCATCAAGCACAACCACCCAACCAACCTCTGCTCTAACTGGAGAATTTCATGTTATTGGTGGACCACTTTACTCTCTAGAAAGCCGACTACCACCACAGCCTGATCCGTTGTGGGCCGCGAATCAACCGAATTTAGTACCACACCCGAACCGGTCGGGTGCTATGTTTGAGCAAATAGACAATAGGGCGAGAACAGATACATGGGATGATGGTTACGGAGATGAGGAATGGGGAATAAACGATGGGTATATGGGATATCCAGGTGGGTACCAAAATCAGGCATTTAATCGCAATCAACCGATGTATTAGCAACAGAGGCAACCACGGGGAGTAGATGCTTATCAGACCCCGCCACAGGTTCATAGGGCACCAGCTGCAACTCATCAAAGACAAAGAGATCCTCGATTTCTGGATCTGACTATTCGAGGGGTTGAGAGTCACTTCAGACCACACATTGCTGAGCATGCATCACCAATAGTGATGCCAGTAGCACCGGGTAATGTGGAACGTTCGTTTGAAGCAAAACCAAATATTCTGAACATGCTACCTACCTTTCACGGGAAAGGTACTGAGGAGCCATATGCACACATAGCGAATTTTGAGGCAGTTTGTGGTATGATTGCTGGACACGGGTTCACGTCAGATCAGGTTAAGTTGGTGTTATTTCAGTTTTCACTAAAGGATGCTGCGAGGGATTGGTTTACATCTTTGCCATATGCTAGTATTTATACATGGCAAGAGCTGCAGCAACAATTTTTGGATGAGTACTATACCCCGTAAAGAACCAAAACGGGGAGAGCAGCAATTAGAGAGTTCCAACAATTACCGGGTGAGCTTCTTTACGAGTCTTGGAAACGGTTCAATCAATTGATCCATAATTGTCCTTATAAGGAATACATAGTTAATGCCTAAACTCATGCCTCCATCTTGTCTATACTTTTACAGATTGTATTGTTGCTATACTTAGTTCATCAGTTATCCTTGTATTCCTCTCTTTTCTTGTTGTATAGCCTTTATTTATAGGCATGTATTTGTGAATAATAGAGTGTATCAATTTCTCCATTATATGGTATCAGAGCATACCAAAGCTCCACTGAGCCATTCTCGATCCATTACCTTCTTCTCTACTGTCGCCATACATGGCCACCTCCACCACTGTCATTCAATTATCCACCACCACCAATTTTCCCATCCGGCTAACCACAAACAACTTCCCATTTTGGAGAAAACAAGTTCTCTCCACTCTCACCAGACTTGAACTCAAACAGTTTATCGACGGCAAAACCGAACCCCCACCAAAGGTCCTGGAAGGTAAACCCAATCCGGCGTACCGTACCTGGTACCGTCAGGATCAGGTGCTCCTTGGTGCACTGCTCGGCAGTTGCTCCGACACTACCCAGCCACTCGTTTCCTCTGCCGAAACGTCTAGCCAACTCTTTACTCGTCTTACAGAAAGCTACGCCAGCGTCTCGAGGTCCAGAATCATATCACTCGGACCAAACTCGCCACCACCAACAAAGGCAGCCGACCCGTTGCTGAGTATCTCCACGAAATGAAGGCTATTACAGATGAATTAGCCTTGGCGCAGAAGCCAATCTATGATGATGACCTTACCGTTCATATTCTCGCTCACCTCGGTGAAGATTTGTTAGGATCTGAGGCTGTCATGATTGTGTTTGTTTGTATAAATAGAACAGTAAGAACATATGAAATGATGTAAAGTGCAGCGGAAATGAATACAAACTTTGTAAACACAATAAAAAAGGAGAATAGTGTGATAAGCAATTGCTTTTCATCATTTGAAAGGTTACAAAGCAAATCAAAAGATTACAAGCATGCTTACATAACTAAACTCCCCCTCAGCCTGATACTCCCTGGTTGATCGTACAAGATGAAAGGAGATGAGCAAAAAGCTCCAAGCTCAAATAGAACAGTACAGGTACTGCTCTATTTATAGTGCAGATCAAACCACTGAGAATCAAAGCTGACGTCACCATGAAAGTGACATCTAACAACCTAACAACCTGTAACTACTGACTAGTACAAGCCCTGCTTACTAAACAACTGATTACAAGATATAAGTGAAACTGCTGCTGTTGAATCGGTTGTTGATACTAAGCCATTGTTGTGGTTGAGCAGTGGTTCACCTTTGGTTGATCAGGCCTTTGGTTCAACAGTGCTTGTCTTCAACAGGGCTTTGGTCCTCAGCAGTATTTTGAGACATCAGTAGATTGGACATCAGTGCTTAGTCTCCAGCAGTCTTTAGGAATCAGCAGTTGTTGTAGGTCAACATTTGTTGTAGAATATCAGTACTTTGAGTTGCATCAGATGTTTGAGCCACTGTCAAGGGGAAAGTTTAGTGTAAACCGCTGCTTATGATGAATCCACTATTCTGAACCAGTTTTGGCTTTACATCATCTGTTCCTCTGGTAGGGTTCAATCCCAACAATCTCCCCCTGGAACAGATGATGCCAAAACACTTCATTATTCAGGATCTTTATTGTCTCATCAGGAGTTCCCTTACTTGATCTTCGATTTGTAATTTTAAAGTTCATGGAATCCTTATCACCCTCATCCCTGCACAGTGTAAGCTCAAGGAGATCTTGCAAATCTTCAACACCCAGGCCAAATGTTGTTTCCCTTGATATACGCTTCACCTCACCATTGGATCTGAGCAAAGTCGATACGTGGGTCTTTTGATCAGACTTTCACTTTAGTATCTTTGAATCCAATGGGTTTCTTGGGAGAGGTTTATTTGATCGATGAGTTTTGAGATTGAGGCCTAGTAATGACAACTTTGAGCAGTAATTTGAGATTTTTCTGTTTCTTGTAGTTCTGCTCTAAGTGTCTGAAGAACCATCTTTATGATATATTCTCTGAAGCTTGGTCTTCTTTTGGTATTTCAGCATCCATCTGCTTTGTTTCCCTTTTTGATAAAGGATGGCAGTGGTTGATTTAGTGGGGGTGGCAGTAGTTGTGGTGTGTGTTGATGTGGTATTGGTGGCAGTTGTTTGGGTGACAGATGTTGTTAATGGTAGAGGAGTAAGTGATTTTGTGAGAACAGAAGTTGTGGTTGAAGTAGTAACTGGCTTAGTTTTAGAAGCTGTGGTGGTTGATTGCCTTGTTTTTCTAACAGGACTCTTCTTTAATGAAGTACCAACCTCTTCTTTTCCTTTTTGCAGAACTATCTTTTTCTCAACCAAAGCTCTACTCGCATCCCTTACCCTTTTAACATCAGCAGTGACTTGAACGATCCTCATTTGTGTATCTTCATCATCTGCTTGAGTTTTCAGGGTTTCATCACCTCCCTTTTCCTTTTCTTTGACAGATGTTTCAGCAGAAGTTACTGAGAGATTTTCCTCAGAGTCATTTTCTCCCCCTTTTTGGCATCATCAACTCTTTCGAAGATATGTGCAGGGTTTGAAATAAATTTCATAACTCATTTGCCGCAGGTGCTTGTGGTGGAGCAAGTGCTTGAGTTGGAACAGCAGTGGGTTGCACCATTTGTACTGTTAACAACTGTTGCGGCGTTTCTTTGATCTCTGCAACAGAAGTATCTAGTTTTTCGACATGTTCCGTCAATTCTAGGTACTTTAAACCATCACCCAAATTAATGAGATCATCTGATTTCCCACTAGCCGTGGTTTTATCAGTAGTTGAGGTAGGGAGTGTACTCCAAACATTAACCACTGATGCCCCTTTTTCTTGGTGCTGGGGACTTCTTTCTTCATAATGAGAAACACCTTTTAGTGAACCAGTGAAGACTGGATACACACGAGTTCCCAGTGAAATTGCCTTCAAGGAAGTCTTATTGATGAAACTACTGTCCAAATGCAAACCAGTGGGTTCAGCACTTGTAGTAGCTGCTTCACTTGAATTACCACCAAGAGTTACTTATAACTCAAGGGGTATAACCTCCTCAGTTGTTGCTGGGATAGCAGAGGTATAAGCATCAGACTCAGTCACTTGTTGGAGTGTACTCTCAGTGATAGGTGTTTGAGAGGAACTGATTTATGTCTGTGTTATATCCAAAGCATGCAACAAGGTTATTATTGATGGTGGTATTTGTGAAATGATGATGGGAGTTGAAAGTGAATTTGCCCCGGGCAGTGGACTGTGGATGATGAAATCAAGTGATTCCAGAGCATTATAATTTGGTGTCCCTGTTCTTACAACCTGTTCTTTTTGAGAAGAAGCAGGAGGAGTTTGAGGCATGGGTTGAGATCTTTCGACCATCTGGTGTGAGGAAGTAGCAGCAGTGGTTTCTAGTGACTTTTGTGTTGTCACTGGCAGTTGCTCTGGGATCTCATCTTCCAGAGTTGCCTTTATTGTAGGTTTGGGGGGCTTTTGAATTTTCTTTTTGTTTTGGTGGGTTTAGGTGTGGGTTTCACAACAGTTGTTTTGCTGCTGTGATCACCTTGAGCAGTGGGCTCAGCAGCAGGTGCCTGAGGAGCAGTGGTAGCTGCTAAAGTCTGCTCAGGAACCTCTGCTTGTGTTTTGGAAACAGACTTTGAGGATTTATTGAAAAATTCAATTTTAAACTATTTTTAAGGTTTTATTTTGATTTCCTGAAAACATTTTGATGCTATTTACACATGAAACACAAGAATGCTTGCTTTGATCCATGTTTAGCATTCCAATCCTAGAGATGAAGTTTTCAAAGGTAGATGTATCAAATTCTTAGGTTTGTACATTTGCCAACTGATCTTTAGGATGGACATGATGCAAAGAAATCAAACCTTCTTCATAGCAATCCCCCACACAGTGGTGTCTGATGTCCAGTGATGATGGATGAATGAGATACTGGATTTTTGATGATATATTTCAGCTACTTGACATCCCTGCATAAAAGAAGTCTTTTGAGCAATTTATATCAAAATCCAATAACATATTTTGACGTTACAGACAGTTGGACTTTTCAGCAACAACAACAGCATCATAATATTCTTCAATCAGTGTTGTGGAAACATCTGCTGCATGTGTACAGTTAAAATACTAAGCTTATTGCCTAGGAATTGATATCCCCCTGATGTAGTCTTTTCACACTCTTGGTGTCTGTACTTGTTTGAGTACGATAAATCTTGACAAACATGCTCCTAGCATATGCAATGTTCTTTGAGGACCCACTTTTTGCCTAAGGATTATCATCCTTTGACTGTGGCACAAGTTTTTCAAGCTTGTTGTCACTGAACTTCTGAAGCTCTTCTTAGGAGACAACTACCCAACCTTCTGTCTTTCAATGCTTTGTGGCACTTTGACTTGTTGATGGAGTGGTAGAGAGTCAGCAAGAAGACACATGTTTTAGGATAGCCTTTTTAAAAGAATCCTTTTCATTGATGTTGCCAAGAAAATGGTGAAATGGTTGAGTTCTAAAGAGGATTGATGTTTTAACAGGTGGAGCTGCAGATTTGAATCATCTGAGCTAACCACTGCTGGTGACTTTGATGATCCAGCAGTGGCTTGAAATGGATGTGAAAGGATTTGATGGAGGGTTTTGGCACACTGATAATTCTTTATCCATTTTTGATGAATATTTATCAACAGTGGTATGGTGAAGTAGTGGTGGAGAATTAGAAAGCAATTTTGGTCAAACACTGTTTGTGCATCAGTGGATGAGCTTTAACAGTTGTTTTGTACATCTGCTGCTCTGATGATGGAAATGATTTTAGTATCATGTTCAACATCTGTTGAAGGTGATTGTGAGTTACCTGCAGAATCAAATTCTTGACAAACACATTTTAGATGCTAAATTATCAGAATTAATCATATCAACAGGGTTTGCAGGGATTTTTAATGTAGTAAATTTTCTGGCCCTTGCATTCAGGTTTTACCACTTATCTGTTTCAAGTTTTGAACACTTCTATAGATTCTTGACAGTGGTTTAGTACCCCAGATGATGGATACCTTTTTACTATGGCATACTCATTTTGTGTCATAATATTTGAATTACGACATGAGCATCCAAGTATTTTAAGGTCTGTTAGCAAACAATCTTTGATCAGTGATTAGTGATTGAAACAAACTTGAGTTTGACATGACCTTGACACTTGCACCATTTCCTTTTGATCTATGTTCAAGGATAGTATCACTAAAAAATAAGGGTTCTACATCCTGACAGGTGTTTGAACTTTTGCTATCAAAAACAAGTAAAAGTACAAAATATATCATTCAAAAAAAATAAAGAATAATATATCCTGTTTTTTGAGAAAACTTTACAAAAAAAAGAGTAAAAGTTTTCTGATAATAAAATCAATTAGATCTGGTGTGTCTCAAGAGTTAAAATAACTTCGAATAAGGTCAAGATCACTTCATTCTCAAGCTTAGGACAATGGTCAGTGGTTTGAACCAAAGTCCTGTAACCACTGTTTGGTACCATTTCCTTGTCAGTTGATTGTTACCATGAGGAGCCTGTTCACAAAGGTTTTGAAAGTTCTTTGTGAACCTTATTACCATGTGAAAAATTTCTGAGAAATTTGGCCTATTCCTCTTTATTGAAAATTATCTGGAGATACTTTTGTTACCTGAACTTCCCTGAAACAGTGGTTGAGCATGGTTGATTGATGAAATATGTCTGACCAAAAATGCAGATCTATTTTTGGTTTTCCTTTTGAAGGATAAACCTGTGGACTCTTAAGTGTTTTAGATTTATACTCTTTTCCCTTTTATTTCAAAAAGTTTTCGAGATAAACACACTTTTTTTTTCCATAGAAAAGTATTGAAACTTTTACTGGAAGGTTTTCAAGGAAATAATACTCAATCCAAAATCATTTTCAGCAATGTTTTGAGAGATTTGGACATTTTTGCACTTGCTTATGTCAAATTTCACATTACTCATGATCTAGATATTTTGACTGCTGATTTTCTTAATGCATTCTTAACATAGTTGATTTTTAGTCCTTTTAGAGGATTTTCAACCTGTTTTTCAATACATAAGATCTAAATAGCTAAAGTTTTAATTTCCCTCTTTTTATGCTAACAAAAACACTAATGTTATCATCTGAACATAGATTTTCGTTGACATGAGGTAAAACACCTTAGCAGCAGTCATGATAAAAACTCACAACCTTCATAACAACAATTGAAATCAATTTTGTAAAATAAAGAGATTATACCATAGTTATCAGACATATTTTCAGATCTGAGCACTATAGGTGTTTTATGCATGATATCACTTGTTATGTGAAGTTTGTGTGTCATATGACATCTTGGTTGTTTTACAGAATATCTGATCCATCATTTTGAACATGATTTCTCGTTGCTCTGTTTTTCAACTAAATACAATCAACCTTAGTATCAATGAATTTTGAGCTGAACTGTTATGTCAAAGTGGTTGTTAGATCGAATTTGACTGTCCAAGCTCTGATACCAATTGTTAGGATCTGAGGCTGTCATGATTGTGTTTGTTTGCATAAATTGAACAGTAAGAACATATGAAATGATGTAAAGTGCAGCGGAAATGAATACAAACTTTGTAAACACAATAAAAAAGGAGAATAGTGTGATAAGCAATTGCTTTTCATCAGTTGAAAGGTTACAAAGCAAATCAAAAGATTACAAGCATGCTTACATAACTAAACTCCCCCTCAGCCTGATACTCCCTGGTTGATCGTACAAGATGAAAGGAGATGAGCAAAAAGCTCCAAGCTCAAATAGAACAGTACAGGTACTGCTCTATTTATAGTGCAGATCAAACCACTGAGAATCAAAGCTGACGTCACCATGAAAGTGACATCTAACAACCTAACAACCTGTAACTACTGACTAGTACAAGCCCTGCTTACTAAACAACTGATTACAAGATATAAGTGAAACTGCTGCTGTTGAATCGGCTGTTGATACTAAGCCATTGTTGTGGTTGAGCAGTGGTTCACCTTTGGTTGATCAGGCCTTTGGTTCAATAGTGCTTGTCTTCAACAGGGCTTTGGTCCTCAGCAGTATTTTGAGACATCAGTAGATTGGACATCAGTGCTTAGTCTCCAGCGGTCTTTAGGAATCAGCAGTTGTTGTAGGTCAACATTTGTTGTAGAATATCAGTACTTTGAGTTGCATCAGATGTTGGAGCCACTGTCAAGGGGAAAGTTTAGTGTAAACCGCTGCTTATGATGAATCCACTGTTCTGAACCAGTTTTGGCTTTACATCATCTGTTCCTCTGGTAGGGTTCAATCCCAACAAGATTACAAGGAAATAGTTGCTGCCCTAAAGACTAGAGACACCACAATTGCCTTCTCTGACCTATATGAAAAACTTGTTGACCATGAACGGTCCTTGTTGGAGGCCAAACATAGTGAGCCACTAGTCACTACTGTTAGTTTCACTCAGAGGGCTGGCCAGACTCAATCTCAGACAGGCCAAAATTCTCACAGGCCATTTACAAGCAACAGAAACAAAAACAAGCCCAATACCTTTGGCCCAAGAAACATCAATAATGGGAACAACGGTCAATCTACATATTTTAGAACTAACCGTAACAATTTTTTCTGTCAATTTTGTAATATTCCAGGGCATGAAACCAAGGATTGTCGAAAGTTTGCACGATTTCTACAACAAAACAACCTTGCCTTGGCTCAAGCACCAACGAACCCAACCGTCAATGTGTCCATGGCAAACTCTCCACAACACCCATCATTGAAAATGTTTGACAGTGGCGCCACTGACCATGCCACACCCGACCAAGCATTTTACACAACCACTCCGAATATGGAGGACCTGATGAGATCGTCCTCGGCAATGGTAACACACTTTCCATTTCTCATATCGGCCGTGCATCGATTCCTACTACATCTCGCCCTTTAAAGTTGTCTAATGTCTTACTTGTTCCACGCTTGCGTCATCATCTTATTTTAGTCGCTAAACTTTGCAAAACTAATCATGTTTCCGTTGAATTTTTTCCCTTTCATTTCTTTGTTAAGGATCTTCACACGGGGGCGCCTCTCATGCGCAGGGTGAACATTAATGATGTTTACTATGCATCTCCTACTCCTCCTTGTTTGCAACTCAATTCAAGCACGAAGACATCAGACTCTCTTCTCTCATGGCATCACAAACTTGGACACCCATCTATCAAAGTTCTAAGGCGTTTACTAAATAGTCTAGGACTTGATTATAATAATGTGTCAACTAATCTCTTTCATTGTGATGCGTGTTCCTTAAATAAAAGTCATAAACTACCTTTTGGCGAAAACTCATTTAAAGTTTCCAAACCACTTGAGCTTGTCTACTCTGATGTATGGGGTCCCGTAAAAATTTCAAACGATGGCTATAAATACTATGTCATATTTGTTGACTTTTATTCCAAATATACATGGTTTTACCCCATTAAAAGAAAATCGGATGTGTCCACATTATTTCCAATTTTCAAAACACTTGTTGAAAATTTTTTTAACACTCCCCTCATCTCTCTCTTCTCGGACAATGGGGGCGAATACATTGGTCTCCGCACTTATCTCCAACAAAACGGTATTTCTCACTTCACCACACCGCCACACACTCCGGAACAAAATGGAGTGGCGGAACGTCGACACCGGCACATTGTTGAAACCGCGCTATCACTATTGCATCATGCCAACCTACCACTACCTTTTTGGTCTCATGCATTCCAAACGGCGGTTCACCTTATCAACCGATTACCAACAAAAATTTTAGACTTTAAATCACCATTCAAAAAACTTTACAACACTCCGCCCACATACACTAAACTCAAATCCTTCGGGTGTCTATGCTTTCCTTGGCTTCGTCCGTATGCGAAATCAAAAATTCATCCTCGCTCAACGAAGTGTATCTTCCTTGGATATTCTTCATCTAAGTCTGCTTACAAATGCTACGATCCTTCAACCCATCGCATCTATCACTCCCGTCATGTGGAATTCATCGATCATATTTTTCCCTTCTCCTCTAACGGTTCATCACATGATCCACTACCTCCACCGAACATTTTTCTTGGCCCACCCACATCTACCATCATTCCTCCTCTCCCCACTCAGCCCAATCCAACCGACATGGCCCAACACCTTCCCTACACAAACCCACCTCCCACGGCCCAACACTCCTCTCACCCTATAGCCCAAACAAATCACCCGCACTCCTCTTCTACGTCCAACTCCACCGCCCCGTCGACATCTCAACACCTTTCACCCGACGCATCTCCATACAATCGGGCTCATCTTCCACTTCGGCTCACTCTACTCCACCCAACATCACATCCTCACCCACACCTATCCACACCGACCCGTCAACCTCTCCACCGCCCTCACCCAATACCTCCCTCTCTTCCCCTCCCGCCTCCTCACCATCCAATACCACATTAGAAACCACAAACTCTCATCCTGCCTCTGCTCGCCCACAAAGGCTTCGCAAACCCAACCCAAAATATTACTACCAAACTCTTGTAAATCACACAACCATTCATCCCCTCCCACCGACACTTGAACCCGCCACTCACACTCAAGCCTCTAGAGATCCACAGTAGCGTCAGGCTATGGATTTAGAGTTTAATGCCCTTTTCCAAAACCAAACATGGCAACTTGTTCCCCCTAGCTCCCACACTCCGATTGGGTGTAAATGGGTCTTCCGTATCAAACGCAAACCCGATGGCTCTATTGATAAATATAAAGCACGACTTGTTGCCAAAGGTTTCCACCAACAACATGGAAAGGACTACTTCGATACCTTCAGCCCCGTCACCAAACCCATTACCATTCGCACCATCCTTTCCATTGCTCTATCGAAAAATTGGCCACATAAACAACTTGATGTCAACAACGCATTTTTGCATGGTACTCTACATGAGGATGTATACATGTCCCAACCACCGGGATACATTAACCCTCAATTTCCCAACCACATATGCAAGCTCAAAAAGTCCCTATATGGCTTAAAGCAAGCACCCCGGGCATGGTACAATGAGCTAACCAAATTTCTCCTTCAATTTGGCTTTCGAAAATCTTTGGCCGATCCTTCGCTCTTCATCTATCTAGAGAAAGGTGTCACATGCTATTTCCTGGTTTATGTTGATGACATTGTCCTCACCGGTAACAACACATCCTTTCTTGATCGTTTCGTCCATGCCTTAAGCCAAAAATTTTCCATCAAAGACCTTGGTATGCTTCATCACTTTCTTGGCGTTGAAGTTATTCCCACACCAACCGGTCTATTTCTATCTCAGCATCGATACATCCAGAATATTCTACAACAGTTCCACATGGATGGTGCAAAAGATGTCTCTACTCCTCTCGGTACCACCGATGTCCTCTCCATTTCCGACACCACACCAGAAGTTGATGCTACCCCATATCGCAAACTTGTCGGCTCCCTTCAATATCTCGCATTCACCAGGCCGGACATCTCATTTGCTATCAACAAACTATCTCAATTCATGCACAACCCACGCCAAACTCACTGGCAATCTCTAAAGAGAGTCCTTCGATACCTAAAAGGCACCATTCATCACGGTCTGTTCCTTAACCGGAAATCATCTCTTGATCTCTCAGCCTTCTCCGATTCGGATTGGGGTGGTGTACATAATGCTGGTCGCTCTACCACTGCATACATCATCTATCTCGGCAACAATATCATCTCGTGGAAGTCAACTCGCCAAAAGTCGGTCTCTCGCTCGTCTACAGAAGCCGAATACAAAGCTCTAGCAAACGCCTCAGCTGAACTTACTTGGACAAAAAATCTACTTTGTGAGCTTGGCATTCCCACCAACAAAACGCCACTACTATTTTGCAACAACTCCGGTGCAACATACCTCTGTGCTAACCCAGTTTATCACTCTCGAATGAAACATGTAGCTCTTGACTATCATTTTGTTCGAGAACAAGTTTCAGCAGGCCACTTACGAGTTCTTCACATTAGCTCCCAAGACCAACTTGCAGATATGCTTACAAAACCATTATCACGGGCACCCTTCCTACGAAACCGTTCCAAGATTGGATTCTCCGATGGATCCTCCATCTTGCGGGGGCGTATAAGGAATACATAGTTAATGCCTAAACTCATGCCTCTATCTTGTCTATACTTTTACAGATTGTATTGTTGCTATACTTAGTTCATCAGTTATCCTTGTATTCCTTTCTTTCCTTGTTGTATAGCCTTTATTTATAGGCATGTATTTGTGAATAATAGAGTGTATCAATTTCTCCATTATAGTCCTCACCACGGTATTCAAAGATGGGAGTTAATTACCGCATTCCACGATGGGATTTCAAATGAGGATAAACGAGATATTAAGGCTATCACCGGGGGTACCTTTTTAAGAAATCATGTGGATGTGGATTGGGATTACTTGCATATTGTTGCAGCAGATTCAAAAAGACAAGCACAATTGGATATGAATAAAAAGTATCCGATTGTGGCACCATCAAGTGCGGGAGCCTCTAATGCAATGGTTGCTCAATTAGAGAGAGAAAAGGAGGCGTTGGAACGCCAGTTGGCGAAGTTTAAGGGTCTTGGCACACGGGATGCATTGCATGCGGCACAAACCTTTCCGGTTTGTGATTCATGTGGGGAGTTGGGTCATACTTTGGATGCATGCCCAGGTCAGTTTGTAGCGGCTGAGGAGGACGTGAACATGGTGTATGGAGAGCAAAAGAATTATGATATGAACTCAAACACATATCATCCAGGTTTGCGTAATCATCCAAATTTTCGGTACAGTAATACTAATCAATTGAATCCTAATTTTCAAGTACCAAATCAAGGAAGCCAGCCGTATCAGAACCGTCAATCGAATTATAATCAGAATTATAATCAAGGAAATTATAACAAGGGAAATCAAAGAAGCTATCAGCAACAACAAGAGCAAGGCAAGTCAAATACTTCAAACGAGGAGATTTCCAATCGTGAGATTATGGAAGTGTTGAAGCAAATAAAAAAGGATCAAGAATTGCAAGCAAAGGCATATCAAGCATTGGAAAAACAAGTTGCTCAGTTGGCAGTTGATGTGAAGGAGGTGAGAAGAGATCCAGGGAAGTTACCGAGTGACACTACAAAGAATCCACAACATCACGCAAGGGTTAATTCGGTAAGTACCATTCCTGTTTCTGAAAATGTTAATACAAGTTTTACTTCTTCTTCCCAAGTAGTTGCAGGTATTAGTGATGGAGGTGAAGAAAGTGAACTAGGAGCGTCGCACGTACCTATTAAGGTAGGGAAGCTGAAAATCTACAAGGCGTTGTTGGATTATGGGTCGAGCACGAATATTCTGCCCGGCAATTTATTTGATCAGTACGAATTTGGTCCGTTGCATGATTTTGATAGGAAGGTAATACTGGCGGACGACACTTGGAAACAACCGCGTGGGGATGTTAAGGATGTGAAGATCCAGTTAGGTGAATTTTACTATTCGGTAGACTTCTTGGTATTAGATTACGCACCTACTAGAACGAATGAGCAACAAAAGGTAATATTGGGACGCCCTTTCTTGCACAATGCCAATGCTCAAATCAACTGCAGAGAGGGGTTAATTACAATGAGTTCTGAAAACCGTAAGTTGATTTTTAACGTTTATTCAAAATCTATCAATTACGAAATTATTAATAATTTGTATGAAGCAGTTACTACTGATGAGAAAGGTGTTGAGTGTGACAGGTCCAAGCATAGGATAAATGAAGAATCGGTGAACAAGGTGAAAGTGAAGAAACAAGGAAAAGCGGGTAGACCACCCGATGGTGGAAACGCATGGAGTGATGAGGCCAAGGATTCAAGTGACTATGCAAACTTTCCAGATTATGTGAAGCGAATTGATTTAGAGAAGTCTAGAGGTAAGCACATCTTTGAGCCACCTTGAAGATTGCAGGTATGATCTGGCTGAAGATTTAAAACTCAGCGCTCTTAGGAGGCAGCCTAAGGTTTGTCGTTTATTTTTTTTCGTATTAGTTTAGTTTAGTTAGTTTGTGTTAAAACTGTGCAATCGTTCAAGTGTGGGGAAGTTCGAGGAGGTTTGGTTAAGCTCTAGTGCAGTTGAGGGCAATGCACAATTGTTTGGGGGGTACGCCAAAGTGATTATAGGATTACAAAAAAAGGCCCGAAAAAAGTGATTTTAAGCGTTTTGGACATTTTTTCGGTTGTTTCGGTATATTTTCGAAGTGTTTCAGGAAAACAAGATGACTCGGAGAAGAAAATTCAAGAAAAAAAGGAGTTCCAGGTATGTTTTTATTCAATATTTATCATAAAAATTCGATTAGGAGATAAAAACATGGAAAAAGGAAAAACTTTCTTAGGCATAAAACCACAACAATTGTTTGTGGCTGCTGGAAAAGTAGGTCACACGCGTGTCGCGGGGGGTCTCCACCTACATCTTTGCGTGTCGCGGCCAAGTATAAACAAAACCCTTACGTCACACAATTAATTCAGATGTTTATACCTAAAATCCTCTACTTCTTTCTTTCTTCTCCAACACAACTGCACACCCACCACCAATAATCACCTCCATCTACACATCACCCCTACGACCTATTGCCGACCACCGGTCACCGACCACTAGCGACCATTCACGTCTTTACCGCCGGCGACGACCAACCACTCTCACCCACCATCTCCTGTGAATAACAACTTCACCCACCATTGACGACAATAGTTATCCAGCTCCTGCCGTGTTCCGTTAAAACACCATTCCCTCCGCCGGTGAATACCAATCACCATTATCACCATTGTCGACAAATGTCGACCACCGATAATCACAATCCGACGGCCGGCCGAGTCTGATTGCACAATAATGTTTCGATTTGTTCTCTAATTCTTCAGTAGCAAGCCAACAGGTATGAAAGATTGAAATATTTATTTGTTTATTGAAGAAGATTATGTGTTGTTCTTAAAATTATTGAAAATTATCATGAGGATCTTGAATATAGCTTATGAAAGGGGTGTTGAAAACGGGGATATAGTAGATTTTCAGATTAAAATTATCATTAAGAGATAGGTGATAGGTGGGTGCTTTGAGAAGGCCAATGTGGTAAACAACATGATTTAAGCTGTTTGATTTTAGAATATATGAGTATTGGGGCCTGCTGTGATGTTGTTGAAATTGCTAGGTAGTCGATTTTGAGTTGATAGATACATACAGTAATTATGAAATTGTGATAAAAGGAAGTAGGATTTGTTTTGCGGGTAGTGTCGGGTTAATTGGATTTAGAAAGGGGACTGTTAAGTTGAGTTTAAGTAGTAGGCACGTTGCGGATAGTAAGTGTGCAATGACATTTAGAAAGGGTGTAGGAGCAACTGGTTGATGTGTACTAGGTTGGGAACGTCAAGTGAGTAAAGTGTTTTAATGGTTTCATGAAGTCGATGAGCGATTCGGTTAACGTCTATTAGTTACTAAAGTGAGTTGAGCGGAAAGTAAGGTCAGTTGGTTTAGTCGGGGGCTCGAGTCAAAATAAAAGTCAATAAGTGGAGTCCCGCGATACGCGGAAGGATTTGGAGAGTATGACGCAACGTGCGAAGGGGTGCGGGCCGAGGGAAAATCAATTTTTTTAATGCCCAATCTTGTTTGATGTCACCCGAAGCTGATTTTTCTCTCGGTTTCTCTTTGTTACTAACCGTTTAACCAGTTTTGGGAGCTTGTGAGATTTATTTTGCAGGTGTCGATCGCTTTTGTCCATACTCAATCTCCATTTGGATGAAAGTGATTCGAATTATGTCAAGACAAGCATCCAGTATTGAAGCAGCCGCGAATGAAATGCTATACGGTTGCGATGGAACGAGGCTCAAAGGATTCAACCGTGTCAAATCAGGGGAGTCTGTTCCATTTGTTGTTGTTTTATTTTTATTTCTATTTTTATTTTCAGTTTGTTTGGTCAGTAGTTTCTCGCTCCATTGAGGACAATGCAGAATTTAAGTGTGGGGAGGGAAAACTAGCGTTTAGTTGTATCTTAGTGTCGTGTCGTAAAAAATAAAAAATAATAAAAAAATGAAAAAAAATCAAAAATTAAAAATTAAAAATTAAAAAAAAATTGAAAAAATAGAAAATGTTTCGAGGAAATTTTTTTGCAATAAATAGAAAATGATAGATATAATCAGTTCTTGGCATTCGATTACTATATATATGAGAAAATAAACAGTCGGTCACACGTCTAACTTAGGATATGTGGGTAGGCCTAGCCAGCTGAAAGGTTTCTTAGGATCGATATAAAATAACTTAAATTAGGAGTCTTGTGGGTTCTCATCTTAGGAGCTGTAACAATACTGAAACTGTGGAGAGTATAAGAGGTACGTTATAAGTAAAAAACTTATAAGTTTTTTCGATCAAATTGGCACACCTGTTTCTTTTTGTGAAAACAAATCCGAAAGAGTGGCGCCCGAAAAAAATTCCATCCATTCATCTGAGCACATGTACACAAAAAAAAAGAGAGAGAAACGAAGCCTATGGTTTTGCCGTGGGGATAGCGACTCATGCGGTACATACCCTTTAGGTGGAGTTCTAAAAATGCGTGAAGTTTATGGCATTAACCATGGGGATGGTGACTCGTATGGCGTATGTCCGCTGAACTGATCGTATACAAAAGCATGTAAGCTCGCAATATCATCCATCTATCCATCATAAAGTTTAATCGGAATAATATAAGAGTTTTTTATATAAGACGGTAGATATAATCTTTTAACCTTATAAGCTTGAAACGGAATTAGGTGGCGCTGTAGTCTTTTGAGCGTGGGATCCATAGATATTATAAATTATTCGAATTTAAATGAATCGGGAATAAGGGCTTGGAAGCTGGCGGTTGGGTTTAAGTGGATCATATACCTGCAATCTTGGTTAACGTGTGGTTTGGCATGTTAATAAAATAATCGAATATATTAGATGCCAATGTTTTTTATTGTGATTCCATTGCAAATAATTTTTTCGGGACGAAGAAAGATAAGTGTGAGGATTTGATCGGAGCATTTTAGGTATATGTTATTAGATACTAATTATGATAAAAATGCATTGATAAGGATATAAAATATATTATTCTAAAGAGTTTTTATAAGTTGTGGGTTATGAATAAAAATGTGCAATAATGGTAAAATATATTTAATACATACTTTCATAGAATTAATTGTTGCGTGTTTAAAACAATTAAAGGAGTTGTGGGAATTGCGTAGAATTGTATGAAAAAATATGAATGCAATTAAATGTCTTCACATATAACATTGATTTTTATTGTCAAATTAATTAATTGTTACTGACGCAGGTTACGAAGATCATGATATTGTTGGGGTAATTGAAGTTTAGCAATTAGGCAATTGAGCTTTGGATCAAAGCATGAGTTACATTTAATGACCAGTTGGGCTAAACTATATTATGGAGATAGTTGGATGCATGTGGGCTCGTTATTTTATTAAAAGAAATTCATGTCTCAACAATAATATGGTGGAGTTAATTTAATTTGGCTTGGGCCACGCATCATAAAGGAAAGTCGGTTGTGGAATGATATCTTGGGACGCAGGAAGGAGAGGTATATAATATTACTTTTGGAGCCGTCATACATCGAAGGGAGGAACGAACCGAGCATCACCTTTCATCATTCTCTTCATCTCAAGCCAATCAATGACAACTAACCAACTCGGGATGACAACCGAAGCGGCGAAGACTATCATGAGCGGCTAAACTTTTTGTGACTTCTGCCTGGATGAACATTTACGCGGTTTGACATAATTATTTGTTTTTCTGATTATTGTAAACTGGTACAGCTTGACCACTTGTGTTGGATTATTGGTAAACGTTTCTTGTGTTTGAATTACTTGTCATTTATTAAGCGTATTGGCAACTTTCTTGCATTGTTAGCGGGTTGGTAAATTGGTGGGTAATTGTTACAATCAAACGGGTTATTAGGTTGCATAGTGAATCTTAAAAACTATCCCTATTAACTAATCAAATTCATTAATTCCGAGGCCATGTCTATATGGTGTTTTGAATCAGAAAACGGATTTTTATGTTAAAACGGGTGTTCGGGATTCCTGGTGGAGGTTACTTCTTCTTAGTCTTGATAACACTTTTCGTGACAAATCGTGTTTTCTTTTAAATCTACAAACAAACCCCCAATTTATATAGTTTAGTTTTAATTAATTTCTTTAACGCTAACCACAAATTCCCCGTGGATACGATACCCTACTTACGCTATCTACGTAGTTTATTTAGGTTTTTGATTGACCCTTACTACAGTCTTCAAGATCTCTTCTTTCATTTTCATAGAACTCGATTTTAGCTCTTTGATCTAAACTTTGTTCTATAAGTAATTGGTTTTCAAGAATAATTTTATTCAACGTCCTCTGCAACTCATCAGATTTTTTACCATCTGATTGATGTTTAACTTGCAGGTTTAAAAAATCTGACATGAGCTCATTTAGCTTGTGTTCAAGATCAAGATCGTCTAAACTTACCTGTTGTCCTGAAGTTTCTGGTATGTCTTCAAAAAGTGCCATGAGACAGAAGTTGGCCATTTCTTCTTCTTCTTCATCAGAAGAGTCATCAGATAACCATGTATTTGTCCCAGCAATTAAGCTGACTTGTTGCTGTTGCTTCTTAGCTTCCTCAAGCTTCTTTTCACAGTAAGCAACATCTTTCAGCTTCTTGGTCTTGCATTCTGATGCATAATGATCGTTTTACTTGCACTTGTAGCACACCACCTCAGCCTTCCCTTTATCCTTAGATCTAACTTCTTCTTTAGATCTACCATCCATCCTCCCTCTATCACTCCTCTGGTATCTTTGGCCTCCTCCCCTCAACCTCTGCTCAAATGTTTTGGTGAGCAGTGCTATAGTTTCACCAAAAGCTGAAAAATCTGATGATGTGTCAGAAGTTTCAAAACTCTGGCTGTTTGATAGTTGTGGATCATTGGAAGTTGGTGGTCTTTGTGGGTTTGAGATAAGAGCTAAAGATCCCCCTCTTTGAATGGTTTCTTCAAATATTTATTCCTCTCTGAGGATCAAGATGTTGTATAAGCCATGAAGACTCGTGTTTCCTAGTTCTAAGGTTGAGGACAAAGTCATTGTTAGACTCCTCCATTCTCTAGGCAAAGCATCAAGAAATTTTATGTTTCTTTCATCATTTGATTTAGTTATACCAAATTTCTTTATCTCGTTTAAAAGTTTTGTGAACCTTTGATATGTGTCATTTAACTTTTCATTAGGTAAACTTTTAAACCTTTCATAAGATGAGACGTTGTTTGTCCTCCTGTTTCTTCTCATCCTTTCGCCTCTTTCACAAAGATTTTCCAACTGATCCCATATTTCCTTGGCTGATGCACAAGCATCAACTTGTGAAAATATGTCATTGGGGATGGCCATAATTAAGAGTGATTTTGCTCTTTCATCCCCAGCTACTAGTTCCTTGTCTTCCTCACTCCAAAGTATTTCACTTTTAGGAGCTCGGGAGGCAGGGATAGCAGGTAGTTGGTCAGTTGCTGGAATTGCTGGTATTTCAGTCATTGGTATATGTGGACCCCTTTCAATGGATTGAAACAGAGCTCGGTTATGACCATTAAGAAAATTGACCATCCTGATTTTCCATTGGGGGTATTCCTCTCTGACCAGAGTCGGAGGTTTAGGCATAGAACCAATGTTAAAAGCATTATTCCAGGATTGAAAGTTGGCCATATTTAGAAAAAAGAAGATGAGCGATTGATCGTTTGAAAATATTTATTCAATCTACTCTGATACCAATTGTTAGACCCAGTTTGGCCTTAACAACTTCTTTTTACGTAATATGGCAAGTGATTTCAGTATATGAGAAAAAGATGTGCGGAAATGGAAATCAGACTTTCAAGAAACAAGACCTACAGAATTATCAAGTTTATATCACTTTGAAACAAAATAGTTTAACAAGGTGATTGTAAGATTATTATCTAATACAAATGAATCTTGAATTCTGTGGGTGAGAAGAGCAGTGGAGTTTGAGTGTTTGTATGTGAATGCTAAGCTTCAAACTCAATTATCTTATCTTCTGCCTCTCGAGCCTTCTATTTATAGACGGCTGTGTACATGAATAAACAATTTGTTTATTCCTGCAATAAGTCCTGCATAAAGTAGCAATTTAACATATTCCTTGAATCCATCATTCAAATTGCATTTCTAATCATGATAACCAATAATGTCATGCTTCGGTCATTGGTGGCAGGATAGAGTTGTGATTTTAGACAAGTGGGGTTTTCATCATAATTTCTGATAAACCACTTCATCAGAAATTCTGGTGAACATATCATCAGAAAGTCTGATGATCAGAATCGTCAGAAACTGATGATATTTCATCAGAAATATCATCAGATCCATCAGAAATGACCTTCTCTGATAATCCAAATTAACTCTTGATCAACTTGTGATTCTTTGAAGTAGATGCTTTGCATTTTGATTGTCCCATCTGATCTTCTTCTTCTTCTTGTGATCTTCAGGACTGTTATCTCTTCAGAGATCCAGTTGATTGAGATTTTCTTCAATACTTACAAATAAAGTTTCCTAACAGATTTCCTGGGATTAATCTATAAATTACACAAATGCACGTGTGTTAGTATAATAACCCATTTTAACATTAGTAATACCCTCCCCGAGACGACATTCCAACGACTACGTCGGGCAGAACCACGACAGCCGTTACGGAACCCTAGATCAATCGGGCAGGGTATCTAATACGTCTCCAGGGGTTATGATACTTACATGGTAGCAGAACCTCGCTATTTAGGGGGTATAATACCCGCGTATAATAAGCCTACTATCAGAAATTGAGATTGAGAATTGAATTTTGAATGAGCAGACTGAAGATCCGAGGCCATCTATTTATAGTTGCTGAATTCGACTTTCACGCGGCCCGCGTAAAGGTAAGATTAGGCTTACGCGGCCCGCGTCAAACTCGGGTCAACGTATAGCTTGGCTGGGTCATCACATAGGTCTGCCGGGTGTTGGGCCACGTGGCCGCACCGGGCTTTGCCACATTCTGGGCTTCTTGCGGCCTGCGTGAAGGTTGGGGTGGGGTTACGCGGCCCGCCTCAACTTAAAATTTCAGATTTTTAATTTATTTATTAATGCTATATTGTATTTCGGGCTCGGTTTTCACATACGGGGTGTATTTAAAGACATATTGGGACATTTTAAATATTTTTAGGGTGTTAGAAAAATTACGAGGGTGTCTGTTTTCTTGAGGATTGCTACATTACTGGTTGAACACTTATTGGTTCGGAGTCTCTTAACCATTCAGACCTCTTATTCATTAAGCACTTAACCATTCAGATGTTGCCAAACATTCCCTAACCCTTATAATTCATGAAAAGCTTCTAGAAGGGGAGGTTAGACTGTGGGGTATGGGACGGGGGTTGAGGCGTGGGTTGGCTGAAAACGCCCAAGCCACCACCCCGGGTGGGCTTGGGTTTGGGCGTGGCCCAAGGGGCGGGATTTGAAGGCCGGGCGTGGGGCGGGTCTATCAATATGACGTGGCGGGCTCTCAATAGCCAAACCAAACTAGTCGTTGGCCAACGGCTATGTGTAAAAAAAATTATTTTTTCACTATAAAACTCACACTTCTATTCCTTTATTACCACATCCAACCACAATATACTCCACATCTTCTATAATCATCTCTATTCTCATTCTACAATACGAAAAATGCATCCTCATTATCGTGGTTATGACCCGAACAACCCGTGGGCATTCCAAGAAAATCCTAGCCCACCACCCAATCGTCCAATGCCTCCTCCATTTTTAATACACTCCACTATTGCCGATGTGGCGGGTTACGCATCGTATCTCTCGAATCGTGTGTATACTAACTTCCCTCACACCGACGATTCTATACCTACCCCGTTTTCACAAACGCCCATCAATCTTTCACCAACCTCCATCAACCTTTCCCAAACCGAAACCTTCCCCGAAACTCCACCCCCCAACGATGGTCCTTCCGCATCCAAACCCATCAAAAAGAGAAGTCACAAGAAAAAAACCGAGGCCGAGAAAGCACTTGAAAGCGCCAAACGAAAACAAAAAAGATGGGTCGTTAATGAAGAACTTGCATTGGCGAGGGCTTGGCTTCAACAATCTCAACATCCAACTTTGGGTATTTTTAAATATTTTGTAGCCCTTAATATTTATGGTTTTTTATATAACTTTGTAATATATTAAATTTTGTTTTGATTAAAATAGGAAATTCTCAACATAGAAGCCATTTGTTGGAAGCGATTAGTAAAGCATTCCATGAAGAAATGGAAAGGGAGGTTTATCATGAAAACGATAGCTTAACGTCGAAGTGGACCAAGATAAGCGGGCAACTTACCAAATTTAGTGCTTTTTTAAATAAAGCAAAGCAAAACCCAAAAATTGGTGAATCCGAAGTCGAATTTGTGACAAATGCATTGGTTACATTCAAAACAAATGTGGGGAGTGACTTCCGTTTCATGCATTGTTGGGAGATTTGTAAGTTCCATCCCAAGTGGGCGAATATCCCTAGTGGTAGCGAAACTAACACGTCTTCCAAAAGGTCAAGGACACCCTCGTCCCAAGCCCAATCGGATGCACGAGATCAAGAGTTGGAGGACTTTTTGGATAATTCGCCAAACCGGCCTGAATACGGAAGAGATGCCGCAAAAAGGCGCGCTCAAAAATCAAGATCGGGTACGGCATCGCCTTCAGTTGGGAGTTCGGGCTCGCGTAGGGGAGTATACAAGGATCAGTTGGATAACATTGCATGCAAATTAGATACATTCAACGTATTCCAACAACAAAGGGCCGAAATTCGGAAGAGCAAAGAAGCTAGGGATGCCCTGAAACAAAAACGAGGTGATATGAAATTTCTATCCCAGCCCATTGATCACCTATCAGGTGAAAGAGTTGGAACTAATGTTGGATACGAGAGAAGAGATAAAGAAAAAATATAAACACTAGAAATTTTTTTTATGTAATTTTCTTTATTTAAAAATCATTAAAAAATTTAAATTTGTTGTTTTAAAAAATATTAAAACAGCCGTTTGGGCTGGCCACGCCCCAAACCCCCGCCCCACCATACCGTCTTCAATGTGGGTCATCCCAGCAAAGCCCCCTCAAGCCACGTGTTAACCCATGCTCCAAACCTCTACCCCATCATACCCCACGGTCTTACATGAAGGTTTCTAGATTCCCTTTTAACCTGACCGCATAAAATAGACGGTTAATTTTAAAATTCCTTTTACCCGTCCAAAGGCTAAATACTGACAGTTTTATCTTCTCCCAACAGTTATTAGGCTCCTGAATTTTCTCTCACGATACTATAAGATTTAAAATAAACGCATACTTTATCCTATAAAACATAATAGTCCAACCGCAAATTGAGAATCCCATTTATTGCACAATCCTAATTGATTAAAAAAAAACCTTTTAATCAATAATAAATAAAAATATGAAAAAGAAAATGGAAAGCAACCGATTTCGGTGACCGAATTAATATTTAAAAAAATGCAGCCGCATAAAGGGGTATTGCACCAATATTGTACCTGCATTAGAAAAACTGATATCAGTTGATATCTATTTATTAATATCGACACAAAAGGTAAACTTAGTATCTTAGTTCAATGTATATTTCTTCTTAGTTTTCTTAAGTAAATATCACTAATTTGTTTTGTTCAATTTTCAGAATGAATGTGACATGATAAACTGAGGTAAATGGTTTTATTCATTATGTTTTTGAAAAAAAAGTATTTTTATTTCACTCTGAAATTTGTATCTAATTTGTAAATTCTCTTTTCAGGTGGTGCACTGCCAATGTAAACAGATCTTATTTAATTTTTAGTTTTATATTATCAAGTTGATGTTTAATTTAACTTTTCTTGATTTCTGTTTCAGATGAAAGACTTTGTCAACATATTAAACGTAGTGACTATGGATTTTTAAGAATTTCTATAGCAATAATATACCATCTAAAAAATCATTTGTTAATTAAAACAAACATTATGATGTGTTAAAAAACAAACCGGTTTTGGCGATGATGAATTTACAAACTCTTAATTTAGTGTAAACTACCATTTTAGTCCCTGTGGTTTGGTTAATTTTGCCATTTTAGTCCAAATCTCAAACTTTTTAAATCTGGGTCCCTGTGGTTTGCATTTTGTTGTCATTTTAGTCCAGAATCCCCAATTTCAACCCCCTGTTTTGTCCTTATCTTCAGGGGTATTTTTGGTATTTTGGTTTTATTGTAACTGATTTTTTATTAAAATTAATAAAACTAATTTATTAAAGGTACCCTATTAATATCTTCATCTTCCCCAATTAATATCTTCATCTTCCCCACAACCATTCATCTCTCTGAACCTACCATTCAAAACCACCTCCACTCCCACTGCCACAACCCCTGCAACTATAACGAATCAACAACTACGAACATCAACACCTGCAACTATGACGAATCAACTGAACAGAAGCACCACCGCCGCCGCAGAAGCACCACCGCAATTTGTCGAAGCAGAAGCACCACCGTCGCCGCAGCGGAAATTCGTCGAAGCAGAAGCACCAGTTCTTACCGGAAATTCGTCGAAGCAGAAACCCAGTTCTTACCGGAAATTCGTCGAAGCAGAAACACCACCGCAGCGGCGGCCACCTTTTTTCTCTCTCTCATGATGATGTATAAGAAGATCTATCTATAAAGGTGAGTACCGGTGCCCTAAGTGGATGTCGTCGGAGCTCCGGCGGCTGTGCGTCTTTTTTGGATGGTTTTACGGACCATTCATCCTCGATTACCATTTTATTGGTGTTCAGAGCTTTGAGACTGTTGACGTCTACTCTGCCACTTGATGAACCCATGTTGTATAACGAGGTTTGATGGGGTTTTTTTATGAGTTTAGAGAGAGGGCAGGTGGTGGGGCGGTGGCGGGTTGAGGAGTGGTGGCGGGTGTGTGTGGTGGCTAGGATAGAAATAGGGGAGAGGAGTGATGGTGGTGGCACTGCAGATCTGGTTTGGGAGGGTTTGGGTGTGAAGAAGATGATGTTTTATAGGGAAATGATAAAGGGATTATTTATATATATATTAATTTTTGAATTAAGAAAAATGTTAAATGAAAAGCAAAATGACCAAAATGCCCCTGCACTAAAGGACAAAATAATCAGTTTTCAACAGTCAAAATAGAGGGTTTTTGGATTTTGGACTAAAATGGCAACAAAATGCAAACCACAGGGATCCAGATGTAAAAAGTTTGAGATTTGGACTAAAATGGCAAAAGTGCCCAAACCACAGGGACCAAAATGGCAGTTTACTCCTTAATTTATGTTTTAATGACGAAATATATAGAAACCTTGTGTACAACTGAATATGTTTTCACACAACCTATAGATATATATGGTGGAGATACAATAGGAAGTTTATTTGGCTAGGAAGGCTAGGAAGTGATCTTGACCATCCATTTAGTTAATCAAGGGTTAAGATTAAATGAATGAAATTGACGCAAAAAAAAAGAGGCCCGTGGGTTTGTTATGGGCATTCTAGTCAATCCAGCACAATAGTTTTCTCTCCTCCAATTCCCCCCCCCCCTCATTTTTTAAACGTTAATAACTTTTCCATATGACATTATTTTTTTATAAAAATTGCACCAAAAAAACGAGCGTTTTTTTATCTTTAGAACGAGTATACTATTGCTATATTTTCTAGAAAAAATTTTGAAAACCCAATTGCGTAAAACGCAATGGAGAAAACCCAGATGCGTAAAACGCAATGAAAAAAAAAATGTAAAAAATGACTTTTTCTAAAACGCAACGCACCAAAAACACAAAGTAATGTCTTATTTCTAAAACGCAATGACCAGAAAATACAAATAAATGCCTTATTTCTAAAACGCAATAGCCTAAAAACACAAAAGAAAGTGCATTTCTTAAAACGCAATGGACTGAATGTGTTTTACCTAAAACGCAATGCACCCAAAACACTTAAAAATGTCTTATTTCTAAAACGCAATGGCCAGAAAACACAAAAGAAACTGTTCTCTCTAAAAAGCAATTAACTGAATACACATAAAAATGTGTTTACCCAAAACGCAATGAGTAAAAACACTTCAAAAATGTTTTATTTCTAAAATGCAATGACCAGAAATTGTTGTTCCCAGAACCAGAAACTGTCTAAAACGCAATGACCAGAAACTATTGTTCACAGAACCAGAAACTGTTGTTGACAGAACCAGAATCTAACTAAAACGCAATGACGAGAACCTGTTGTTTACAGAACCAGAAAAACTGTCTACGAATGCAGTTTTCCAGAGGCAATTTACAGAAAATTAATTTTTCTGATGCATTTTTATTACAGCAGCTCAACCCCAGCCAGGGGCTCTGCCCCTTGGACCCCGCCAGCGGCTGCCACCCCTGGGACCCCGCTACCAGGGGCGCTGCCCCCGGACCCCCGCCAAGATCGTAAAACACAATGACTAGAAAAAACCCAGATGTTAAAAATGAAATTAAAGAATTTCTTACATGGATCGAAGTGATTTCTTCAACAATTGACGAAGTTTGAATGATTGAAACACTTATCAACGCTCGAATCAAACGAATCGAGTGATTATCTCCAAAATCACCGGAAAAAACGAGATTTTTTATGAAATTAAACTGGGTTTTCTTCAAAAAAAAAACTGAAGAACAGGTTGATCGGGTGTTTGAATCATTGATTGGTGATGAAAATCGCACTATAATGTAGTGATTATTGAGATAGAAAGTGAAGAAATGGTTGAAGATGGTGGGTTTTGAAAATGGTGAGTTTTGAAGTTATTGGGTTTTGAAAACGAAGAAGAAAGGGTTGGATTGACTAAAATACTCTTTTTCTTTATTTTAAATGTTGCCACATGTCCTAATCCTATTGCTTCCTACACTTTCTAGCCAAAATAAACTTTCTATTTGATCTTTTCCCTAGATATATATACTAAAAGTATATTTATCATTTTAATAAGTATAACTAAAAAAATTAAAAACTAAGAATCTGTTCATGTATTAATAACTTGTTATTAATTAACATCGTTACTAATATATATTGACAACTTGGTCAACCCAAAGTCCAAACTACCCACGAAGGATAGTGGGAAATGAAGTAGTTTTTTTTTATCCATATTAAACCTGTGTTTAGTAACTGCTTTAATTTATACCACCCACACCTCCTCCATGATGCCATGGGCTTGGTAACTGACTTCATTAGATAACTAATTTGTGGGTGGTATAAGTTGAAGCAGTTACTACCTTTTCTACCTACCTAATTACTAATATCTTATTACATCCTTAGAATCCCACAAAATAATAAGAAATAATGATAATTATTGAATTTAGTAAGATGATGGGGTGTGGGCTTGGCAAACGAATCGGGAGCTGAGGTGGAGCTCCCCCCCCCCCCCACACACACACACACAAAAGACAGATCGGTGTCGTCGATGATTTACTCTCGATCGTCCCGAAGCCACGTCTCTCTCTTCCTTCTCTCTCTATCTCTCTCTCTCAATATTTGTATTTTTTTTGTTTATTTAGTCTGTTTGTTATTTATTTATTTATTTTATTTTATTATTTTTTTTTTTTGCAGGTTGAAGATGAAGAAGGTGGATATTTTCAAAAAAATCCTTCTCAAAGTTTAGTTTTAATTTTAAAAAGACCCTCTCAACTTTAGTTTTCATTTTAATTTTAAAAAGATCCTTACAATTTGGTTTAAATTTTAAAAAGACCCCTCATTTGTTTTAGTTTTAAATAATACACCTTAGAATTTAGTTATATACTTAATTTATTTGTATGTTAACAAAAATTATTATTTATAAATACAATAGATTTATAAAGAACTTTAACATAATATGTCTTATATTTAGCTTACATGACTGTTATTTGACATTGTGCGATCACCTACCTATCTACGATCTTATGTTTTGGTAGTCAATGGCTAATTTAAAGACTTGATATAATTTGATTCATTGGAATTGCTAAGACCGTGGGGTATGGTGGGGCGGGGATTTGGGGCATGGGTTGGCACGTGGACTTCGAGCCCCCTCGCTGGTGAGTGACGTGTTGGGTCGGTATGGCGGGGCGTGGCTAACCCGCGTGGGTTGGCCAGTTTTATTAAAATTAAAAAAAAGCCTAAAATTAAAAAATACACACAAAATTAAAAAAAGAAGCCTAAAATTATTATTAAAATTTCCTAAAAATTACAAAATTCTACAAAAAAAAAAAAGGATTAAAAAATTAAAAAACAAGCCTAAAGCGTTAGGTAGATTTCGAACAGGGCGAGCTTGTCAAACGGCTTCCGCTCCTTGCCCCGGAACTCGATATTGTCCACCGCCACCCAGTCTTCGTTACTTATATCACCGCCTGGGACGCTGTCATAGTAGGCTTTAAAACGGTCGAGCTTCGGTCGTAGCTCGCGCCACTTGTGTTGGCACGCGTTTAAATTGTGTCGGTCGTTCCCCACGTTGTGCCGGTAGCTAGCGAAAGCTTCCGGCCAGTAACGGGTCTCACCGGGTTGGCGTCCCTTCATCGCGTCCACGACGCTCGTGACAAGTGCTAGCTCTTTCTCGTGCGTCCAAGAGGCCATTTATCAAGTGTGGGTAGCGGGTTCGGGTAGGTGGAGTGAAGGTTTGGGGTAGCGATGTCAACAGGCGGTGGGGTTGGGGGGTTTTATAGTGACTTGGGTGACCAAACGGTTATTTTTTAAATTTTAAACATAGCCGCTATGACCTACCCAACCTAGCCAATGAGAGCCGGCCATGGAAGACCGCTAGGCATGCCCAACGCCCGAGCTAAAACCCCTGCCCAAAAGGCCACGCCGAAACCCAAGCCCACCCGGGATGGTGACTGGGGCGTTTGTACCCAACCCACGCCCCATACCCCATAGTCTAACAACCTCACTTTGCTATGTTTTTAGGCATAATATATATCTACGTATAACTCTTTTGATTAGAAATCTCACTCTTTATTTTTGGTTTTATATAAATAATGTTTTGTTTAGAATACCTATACTAAAATACTTGCATTATTATACCACTAAAATGCCCGTCCACCATACGGGTCCTAGTTGTGTATGTCAATTTACATATTGTCATTCCATTTTATATTGATTTTTTAGATAGTGTTATAAGGTTTGAAATGATATGATTCGTATTTAAATATATAAATTGCAAGATTTATATTCTTTATTCAATTGATAGGATTCGTATTTAAATATATAAATTACAAGACTTATATTTTTTTTATTTAACTAGTATTAAGTCCCTCACGTTGTGGTGGGTTCGTAAAATCGTGACAAATAGCATTAATGTCACATCATCATCAGCGACCACCAACATTGACAGGGGCGGACCTTATGTATACTGAGCCGTAGCATGGGCTACGGCTCAACTTTTTATCGGTAGTGTAAGTTTTTTTTTTCGGTTTTTATACCAAGCATACCCCTGAACAACTACGAGACACCCCTAAAAAAAGTCTGTAAGCCCAAATCAATAGAAAATAATAAGCTCAAATCCCAATTGCCCGATATGTTAACCCAAATCAATTGAAGATTGTAACTAATAACCTAATTGTCCAATATGTTAGCCAAAAATAATTAAAGATTGTAAATAATTGCCCAATTGCCCTGAAGTTTTAATGCACGGCACGACACAACTACGAGGGTACCAATCAATTGAAAATAATAAGCCCAAATCTCAATTGCCCATTTCGTCACACTATAAGCGATAATGATAAATTAGCAAACTTGAATGGAATAAGTGATCTTGTGCGTGTTATGGTTGAAACGGGAACGCATAGTTCTTGTCCTTCAGTTTATCGGGTAGTGAAGCTAGCTTTGCTTTTACGGGTTGCAACCGTAACCGTTAAAAGATGTTTTTTCGAAATTGAAGCTTGTCAAGACGGATTTACGCAATCGAATGGGCTCGGAATTTTTGAACAATGCTATGGTTTGTGCGGTCGAAAAAGATTTTTTACGTGAAGTAAAAGACGACGATGTGATGGAACGATTTCAAGCTATGAAAAAAAAGAAGAGGACAAATCTATTAGGTATTTATTTATTGTCATTTTTTTTTAATATTGTTCGACTGCACGGTGAAAAAAAATTAGGATACCTCTGAGTTAATATTCTAGTTCCGCCACTGAACATTGAAGTTGCGGCGTGTGAATGTGGAGAAATTAGACATAAATGTAAAACACTGAAAATAATAACTAAGTCGATTTAGGAACCACACGTTGCGTTAAAACCTATCAAACAGGAAAAATAGACGATATAAAAACGTTGAACCACTGTTGCACCATGTTAACTCGTAAAATTTAGAGCGTTGTGTAAAACAAAACGTAAAAACGTTGAACTACAAACGTACGTCGCGCTGTGTTAACTCGTAAAATTTAGAATGAAACGTAAAACGAAAGTTTTGAGGAGTATATAAAGTATAGGAGACTAAAGTTGAAAGTAAAAAGTTGTGAGGTTAAATTGAAAAAAATAAAAACTTTTGGTTGAAAATAAAAATATCAAAGAGTTATGGGTTAAAAGTGTAATATCATTTTTTTTTTTGAAAATCACCCAAAGCATGATGTACAACAACCCTATGCACTAATATGTAGCTAATTTATAATATGTAAATTATAGAAGTCTAACACAGCTTATCATTTTTTATATTTTATATTTGGGAAAATGTCACAGAATAGTAACTAAGTTTTAAAAGTGTTCTAATTAGGTCACTCGTATCGTTTTTTCCCAATTAGATAACTTAACATTCAAATCGAGCCATGTCTTTTTTTCCATGTGTTAAGAGAAAATGGAGCATAAGATGCTAGGGTTGGATTATTTTAATATAAGAAATTATATTTATTAAAAATAAAAACACTTTAATTACATTAAAAATTAAAAAACCAGTTAAAATCTACGTTATCACTCGACGTTAGCATCAAATAAAAGGGAAAAAAGAAACAAAAATCAACATCACCACGGTTACTTATGATATGGATGAAAAAACCCTTAATTTTAATAAGAGTAAAATGCCCGGATGTAATACCCCACATTTCGTATGACACGTTCTAATATTTTATCCGCAGAAAATTTTAAGAAAAGAAATGGTAAACATAATTTTTACCATCATTAAGGTTTTATAAATATTAGTAAACTTAAAAAGCCTTATGTTGCATGGATGTTTACGAGAGAATTATATAAATAAAAAAAAGAAAGTGATATGTTCAAAAAAGATGAGGGGGGTTAAATAAAAATGTGAGATTAAAACACCTAACTCAAAAAAAAAAAAAAAAAAAAAAAAAAAAAGCCCCAGTATGTGTGTGTGGGTGTATGTTCGATTGAGAGAGAGAGGCTAGGGGGAACTTCTCCTTCATAACCCTAGTTCTTCAATTCCCAACAAAATTGAAGGAGTAAAAGGCTGAGATTTCAATGCATGAGCTAGGAATCATGATCCCCTAAGTGTTATAAGTGTCAAGTAAGTTTAATTTCATGATTTGGTGATGTTTGATTTAGTGGGTTTAGTGTAATTCGTGAATGCAATGTTAAATCAAGTATGAATAATGGTTGCTATGGTTGTGTAGACATCAAGATATGATAAATTCTGAATATGATGATGAATTTGGGAAAAAACCCACTTATACACCATGAATGACTTGAATATTGTGAAATTCTATATGTTTGTTAGATTATTGATGATGATATTATGATGGATAGGTGATTTAGAATAATGTGTATATGCTCATAATAGTAAATTGTGAAGTTAGGAAATGCTATGTTAATCAATGGATGAACTATGGAGAAAACATGCTCTAAGTACTTGTACACAATGCTTAATTGTTAGTGTGCACGCCAAGTGTTTGAAGAAATGCCATAGAATAATTTAGTTGTGTTATGATATGGAGTTTTGATAAAATGATGTTATTGAATGAAAATGAACGTATGCCTAGTCATGTAACACCATGACCAATGAATAAAAAGCATAAGTAATGTAAAGCATACAAAAGCTAAAAGTGTAAAGTTATGACATATAGGCACGAAGAAGGAAGAAGGCGCAAGTCACTCGAAGTCACAAGCATCTCAAGATCGCGGTAAGTTCATATGAACTTTATGTACTCTACTTGTAGATTTATGAATGATAATCTTTAGTACTATAAATTTAGTGTAAGTTTCCTTTATGATTCATGATTGAATAGATGCAAAGAGTTTAAATGGATAAATGTCCAAAAGATAATGTTTGAAGTAAATTGGAAATAACCCGTCTAGTGGGTTGGAATGATAAGTTGAATGATTGTTGGAATGTTTGAGAATTTGACTTGTTCATAACGGGTCAAATAATGTAAGTATAGTGAAAGATATGGTACATAGACGTTCGTTATAAATGAATCGGAAAGTGGTATGATGAATGTTTTCGAATGGAGGTGATAATGTTAGTAAAGTAGTATGATAAGTTAATGGGTCGGATAATGATACGGAATTAAAGGATATCAATTGTTATGTATTACGAACTAACAATGTTTTGTTGTTATGAATGATAGGTAAATCCCTTGCTTGATTGCGACGCGCTCGGACCGAACACACAATATCGACTTTTTTTTACACGCTTCCGGTTCAAGTTGTCTATTATGTATGGGTCAAAGTTTTCTTTTTGTGATATGGTGTTAAACTTGTGTTTAGTATGTTAGTAAGTAGTTTGGATTTCTAAACCTTTTAGTGTAGTTTGTACAAAATGTTTATGGTGAACCTTATATGGTCACCACTTTGCTATTTTTGAAAAATGTCGTAGAACTTAATTAAATTGATGATGTTAAATTGTACGCTGGGCGTCACCGTAAGCTACGGTGGCTACCGTAGCTTACGGTAGCACCTGGGAGAAAATGGCCGCCGTAAGGCAGTAGCCTAGTAGCGTAAAGGAAAAGGGGCCACCATAAGCTACGGTAGCCACCGTAGCTTACGGTGGAGGCCATTTTCAGCCAAATTCAAATATGTTGTTCTGTTTGATGTTTTTATCACACGAGAAGTATTAAAAACGTTATATTAAGACTTTAAAGAATAAGAAAAGTGATACCAAGGTATATGGGATAAAGAATACTATGATGTTGGTTGTCGGAAACGTTGAGTTTCCAAAGAAAGTTTAAGTATGATTTAGTCGCGAGTAATTTCTTTTACGTATTAGAAAGAGTGAGAGGTACGTTTTACTAGCATGGTTACATGATAGAAAGGATGAATGAATGTTAAAATAAAGAATGATGTTTATGTGTAGATGGCGGATACGAATGATGATGAAGCGACACAACAACAACTAAATACTTTGATTTCGGAAGAAGTAAAAAAGGCAACTGAGGCTAGCATACCCCGACTAGCTCAAGAAGTTGAAGGGCAAGTATTGGGGGTAGTTGATACCTTAGTAACGTCTAAGGTGGAGGAATTGAAGGAAATGATCAATGAATTGCAAACGAAGAAGAGCACTCGAAGGTGCACGTATAAGGAATTTATGGCATGTAACCCCTTGCCATATAAAGGAGAAATTGATCCGATAGCGTGTCAAAGATGGATTTCAAGCACCGAGGCTGTGTTTGTAAGGAGTAGATGTGAAGTGGAGGATCAAGTGATGTTTGCTACGGGTCTCCTACAACTCCAAGCAAAGGATTGGTGGGACGCACATTCAAAGGAATTGGGGGATGACAAAGTACAAACGTTAACATGGCCAGAGTTCAAGGAGCCATTTCTGAAATATCATAGCCCACAATCCACAATTGATAAGATTCAAGAAGATTTCTTACGTCTTCGACAAAAAGATGAAACGATTGATGAAATAACGAATAAGTTCCTCGACAAAGGTGAAATTTTGTGGGGAGATAGCGGGAACTGAGAGGTTGAAAATCATACGTTATCATGCTATGTTAAAGGCTGAATATCGGAAGTTCATAAATCCCTCCAAGTGTGCAACGTTGAATGAATTAATCGACTGGGCAAGAGATAGGGGTATCGAGTTAAGAAGGCAGGTTGAACGGGGATAGAAAAGGGTGGCGGATAAGCCTACCAACACAAACCCATCGAAAAAGGCAAAATATCAAGATCAAAACAGGAAAGGGAAGACATGTAGTAGGATTCCGACTTGCAAGACATGTGGGAAACATCATTTGGGTGAATGTTTGTTGGGAAAGAAAGGATGCTACAAATGTGGGCAAAAGGGACATCCGTATTATAGGTGCCCCGAAAACTCAAAAGCGTGTTACAATTGTAATCAAATGGGGCAAAGAAACTCCAACAAGGGGCAAAGAAACTCCAAGGCTCGTGGGAGGATGTTCCAGTTAACCTCGGATGAAGCTAAGACTAGCCCGGATGTGGTCTCAGGAATATTCTTGGTTAATTCTATGCCTATGAATGTATTATTTGATTCCGGGGCTAGTAGATCGTTTATTTCTAATGAATTGTTAGTTCATCCATCATTTAAGCTTGAAAAGATGTTAGTACCCTTAGAAGTGGAAGTTGCTGATAGTAAAAGCTATTTGTTACATGGTATTTGTAGAAACTGTAAGATCTTAATCGAAGATGAGGAATTTAGTATAGATCTTGTCCCGATGTACATGGGGGAATTTAAAGTAGTTGTAGGAATGGATTGGCTAGCTCAAAACCACGCTGAAATTCAATGTGAAAAGAAAGTCATTCATGTAGTAACCTCGGGGGGGGGGGGGGGACGAGTAAGTGTTCAAGGAGATAGGGTCATTAAGTCGAAATTGTGTTCTACAATCAAAGCTGTCAAACATGTGAAGAACGGAGGTAAGGCGTATCTATCTTACGTGATTGACATCAATCAAGGTGTTCCAAAGCTTGAAGACGTGAATGTAGTGAACGAATATCCGGATGTATTTTCGGAAGATTTACCGGGGCTTCCGCCCGAACGGGAAGTAGAATTCAAGATAGAGCTTAACCCGGATGCAAAACCGGTAGCTAAAGCTCCTTATCGGTTGGCCCCGACCGAAATGAAAGAATTGATGACGCAACTTCAAGAGTTGCTCGATAAGGGTTTTATTAAACCAAGTGTTTCACCATGGGGAGCGCCCGTATTATTCGTGAAGAAGAAAGATGGTTCGATGCGAATGTGCATCGACTATCGAGAGTTGAACAAGTTAACGGTGAAGAATCGTTACCCGTTGCCCAGAATTGATGACCTATTTGACCAGCTTCAAGGGGCAAGTTGGTTTTCGAAAATCGATCTGCGGTCGGGTTACCACCAACTGCGCGTACGAGAAGAAGATGTGCCGAAGACCGCGTTTCGAACGCGGTACAGACATTACGAGTTTTTCGTAATGTCCTTTGGGCTAACGAACGCACCAGCTGCGTTTATGGATTTAATGAATCGGGTGTGCCGACCTATGCTTGATAAGTATGTAATCGTTTTTATTGACGATATACTAATATACTCCCGAAGTGAAGCAGAGCATGCTTCCCACCTACGTGATGTATTGGAAACGCTTCGCAAGGAAAAGTTATATGCAAAGTTCTCAAAATGTAACTTTTGGCTTAGAGAGGTACAGTTTTTGGGTCATATAATCGATCCGGATGGTGTCTATGTGGACCCGTCCAAAGTAGATGCGGTAATGAATTGGGTACCCCCAAAGAATCCGAGCGAAATAAAAAGTTTTCTACGCTTGGCTGGGTACTACAGGAGATTTATCCAAGATTTCTCCAAGATAGCCTCGCCTATGACAAAGTTAACAAAGAAGAGTGAAAAGTTTATATGGGGCGAAGAACAAGAAAAAGCGTTTCAGACCTTAAAGGAAAAGCTCTCAAATTCTCCAGTGTTGACATTACCGGATGAGACGGATGATTTAGTAGTGTATACTGACGCCTCCCACCAAGGTTCAGGTTGCGTGTTAATGCAAAAGGGTAAAGTCGTTGCTTATGCTTCAAGACAACTCAAGCAACATGAAAACAATTACCCAACTCACGATCTAGAATTGGTGGCAGTCGTATTTTGCCTTGAAAATATGGAGGCACTACCTATATGGGGTAAAATGTACTATTTACTCAGGTCATAAAAGCCTCAAATACTTTTTCGAGCAGAAAGATCTTAATATGAGGCAACGGAGATGGTTGGAACTCATTGAGGATTACGATTGTGACATTCATTACCATCCCGGAAAGACTAATGTAGTGGCAGACGCTCTAAGTAGAAAGGAGTACCCGCCTCCGATTCGGGTGAAATCTATGAAGATGGTAGTTACTCCTAAACTCCTTGATGAGATTCGAGAAGCCCAAACAAAATCTTTAAATGCTGATGACTCGAAGAAAGAAAGGACGAAAGGAGTTATTCATGAATTGGAAGAGAATGCAAATGGTATGAAAACGAGGTATGACCGAATCTGGATACCTCGGGAATGTGGGGTGAAAGAATTACTTTTAGATGAGGCTCACAAGTCTCGGTACTCCGTTCATCCGGGAGCTACAAAGATGTATTGAGACTTGAGAATGAATTACTGGTGGCCGGGAATGAAAAGAGACATTGTTAAGTATGTTGCTAAGTGTTTGACATGTTCTCAAGTGAAGGCCGAACACCAAAGACCGTATGGAAAGATGCAGCCATTGGAGATACCGATGTGGAAGTGGGAGCATGTAACGATGGATTTGGTGACTAAACTTCCTAAAACAAGGAAGGGGCACGATGCTATTTGGGTAGTCGTTGACCGACTAACCAAAAGTGCACATTTCTTACCCATTCGGGAAACCTATAATTCGGAAAAGATGGCGGAAGTTTATACGAATGAGATTATATCTTGACATGGGGTTCCGGTGTCTATAGTGTCCGACCGGGATACCCGGTTCACATCTCGTTACTGGAGGAAGTTTCACGAAGAATTGGGGACCCAGTTACATATAAGCACTGCCTACCATCCACAAACCGATGGTCAATCGGAACGAACTATCCAAACATTGGTTGATATGCTAAGGGCGTGTGTTATGGATTTCGGAGGAAGCCGAGATGATCATCTACCTTTGGTAGAGTTTTCATATAATAGTTATCATAACAGCATAAAAATAGCCCCCTACGAAATGCTCTATGGAAGGAAATGTAGGACTCCAGTTTGTTGGGGGGAAGTGGGTCAACGAGAACTCGCGTGAAGAGAAGTAGTAGCCAAGATGAATGAAAAGATTGATATGGTTAGATCAAGGATAAAAGCAGCGCAAGATAGACAAAAGTCGTATGCGGATAGGCGAAGGCGACCAACTGAATTCCAAGTGGGAGATTATGTCTTATTGAAAGTTTCTCCACGGAAAATTGGGTCCTCGATACATTGGACCATTCAAAATACTCGCTCGGGTCGGGCGCTAGCGTACCAGTTAGAATTACCTCCCGCGTTGGATGGAATTCATAACACTTTTCATGTGTTGCAACTGCGGAAGTGCCTAGCGGATGAGACGGCATACGTGCCTTTGGATGATATTGAAGTAGATGAGAAGTTAAATTATGTTGAAAAGCCCGTGGCAATAAAATATTCTAAGGTGAAGCAACTCCGCAACAAGTCCATTCGACAAGTGTTTGTCCAATGGCAACACCGAAAGGGATCGGAACTTACGTGGGAAGCGGAGGATGAAATGCGGGAGCTCTACCCAGAGTTATTCGGTATGTATTCTGGTTTCGGGGACGAAACCATCTTAAGGGGGTAGACTTGTAACACCACGAATTTCGTATGACACGTTCTAATATTTTATTCGTAGAAAATTTTATGAAAAGAAATGGTAAACATAATTTTTACCATCATTAAGGTTTTATAAATATTAGTAAACTTAAAAAGCCTTATGTTGCATGAATGTTTACTAGAGAATTATATAAATAAAAAAAGAAAGTAATATGTTCTAAAAAGATGAGGGGGGTTAAATGAAAATGTGAGCATAAAACACCTAACTAAAAAAATGCCCAGTATGTGTGTGTGGGTGTACGTTCGATCGATCGAGAGAGGCCAGGGGGAACTTCTCCTTCATAACCCTAGTTCTTCAATTCCCCACAAAATTGAAGGAGTAAAAGGCTGAGATTTCAATGCATGAGCTAGGAATCATGATCCCCTAAGTGTTATAAGTGTCAAGTAAGTTTAATTTCATGATTTGGTGATGTTTGATTTAGTGGGTTTAATGTAATTCGTGAATGCAATGTTAAATATAGTATGAATAATGGTTGCTATGGTTGTGTAGACATCAAGATATGATAAATTCTGAATATGATGATGAATTTGGGAAAAAAAACCCACTTATACACCATGAATGACTTGAATATTGTGAAATTCTATATGTTTGTTAGATTATTGATGATGATATTATGATGGATAGGTGATTTAGAATAATGTGTATATGCTCATAGTGGTAAATTGTGAAGTTAGGAAATGCTATGTTAATCAATGGATGAACTATGGAGAAAACATGCTCTAAGTACTTGTACACTATGCTTAATTGTTAGTGTGCACGCCAAGTGTTTGAAGAAATGCCATAGAATAATTTAGTTGTGTTATGATATGGAGTTTTGATAAAATGATGTTATTGGATGAAAATGAACGTATGCCTAGTCATATAACGCCATGACCAATGAATAAAATGCATAAGTAATGTAAAGCATACAAAAGTTAAAAGTGTAAAGTTATGACATATAGGCACGAAGAAGGAAGAAGGCGCAAGTCACTCGAAGTCACAAGCATCTCAAGATCGCGGTAAGTTTATATGAACTTTATGTACTCTACTTGTAGATTTATGAATGATAATCTTTAGTACTATAAATTTAGTGTAAGTTTCCTTTATGATTCATGATTGAATAGATGCAAAGAGTTTAAATGGAGAAATGTCCATAAGATAATGTTTGAAGTAAATTGGAAATAACCCGTCTAGTGGGTTGGACTGATAAGTAGAATGATTGTTGGAATGTTTGAGAATTTGACTTGTTCATAACGGGTCAAATAATGTAAGTATAGTGAAAGATATGGTACATAGCGGTTCATTATAAATGAATCGGAAAGTGGTATGATGAATGTTTCCGAATGGAGGTGATAATGTTAGTAAAGTAGTATGATAAGTTAATGGGTCGGATAATGATACGGAATTAAATGATTTCAATTGTTATGTATTATGAACTAACAATGCTTTGTTGTTATGAATGATAGGTAAATCCCTTGCTTGATTGCGGCGCGCTCGGACCGAACACACAATGTTGACTTTTTTTTACACGCTTCCGGTTCAAGTTGTCTATTATGTATGGGTCAAAGTTTTCATTTTGTGATATGGTGTTAAACTTGTGTTTAGTATGTTAGTAAGTAGTTTGGATTTCTAAACCTTTTAGTGTAGTTTGTACTAAATGTTTATGGTGAACCTTATATGGTCACCACTTTGCTATTTTTGAAAAATGTCGTAGAACTTAATTAAATTGATGATGTTAAAAGCAGGTGGAAAAGTTCTTAATGCAAACGGGCCATGTCAAAATTTTGTAAAAATTGTATGAATTTTATGTTAATAGTCGAATGAGAGAAACGCTGGGCGTTTCACGGATAGTCTCTGTGGTTTGGCAAAATTTCACCTTTAGTCCCAAACTTTATGAAATTACACTCATGCTCCCTGTGGTTTGCTCGGTTGTTACTCAGATAGTCCCTGAAGTGGATGGAGGTTAGTTTTCTCAGTTAAGTCTATAGGAAATTACTATACTACCCTTAATGATAAAACATACTAAATTAAATAATTTATAGTGGGACCCACTTTTAATTTATATTTATATAATTAGTAATATAATATACTAACTAGTGGGACCACTAACACACAAGATCTCATCTATTAGTTTTCCCACAACACTCAGGTCGTCTTCTCTGGCAAGCCATCTTCCCTGCGCCGAAGCAAACTACAACTATGGTAAGTCACCTTCCAACCGTCCCCTTGGCAGCCACCTACCAACCCTCCCCTCGCAAGCCGTCTTCCCCGGCTAGCCTACAACCATGACACATTTCTACCTCACCCAAACACACACCTGCAACAAATTAGTCACCTAATCCACAATATAATTTCAATCAAACCATTTCTTTCATTTCAATTTCACCTCTGTTGCTTGTTTCAATACATTAACAGAAAGCTAATAGCAAATAAAAGAAGCCAAATTCCATAGTCCACTTACTCTTGGATTTGATATGGAAACTTCTGAAACAACAACACCAAGACTAAATATCAAAATTCCCTAAAAATCAAGTGCGCCTTTACCTATTTCTGTAAATTGTTTCAGATAAATTGTAAATTTTACGTCATGATTCGTGTTTAGTGCGAGAGTTATGATAAGGATTTTCTCGGTGGATTTTCTAACAGTATAAATTTGGTAAAAGCTTTGGTGATGCAATTCAAGTGTGTGTGTGTCATAAGTTTCAATAGACTTGTGATAAGGTCTTGGGTGGTTGGAGATAAGAAAAGGAGCAGGGATAGAGATTTGAGAAGAGGGTGGGTGCAGGTGGGGAAGAAGAAGAAGAACAAGGATTGTGAAGTGGGGTTAGAGGTTGTATTGTGTTTTAAGTATAAAAAGCAGACCCCATCTTAATTAAGTATTATTTTTTTAATGATAAGGGTGGTTTGTTTTATAATAAGTAAGGGTAGTTTAGTAATTTCGTATAGACTTAACTCAGAAAACTAACCTCCCTCTACGTCAGGCACTATCCGAGTAACAACCAAGCAAACCACAAGGAACATGAGTGTAATTTCATAAAGTTGGGGACTAAAGGTGAAATTTTGATGCAGGCCCAAGTGTGGAGGAGCGGTCCATCTTGTATTTGGAGGCCCAAGATCGCGTGACAAAAGGGGCTTCACTAAAATGGCTCTAACTTGGGCTACAGGTGTCCGTTTTGGGCGTGCGACCAGGCGAAACGATCGTGAGAACGAAGCCCATCTTTCTACAAACACCATAGGTGGTTTGGGTCAACGTTCAGGCCCAGAAACGCTTATTTCTATGAGTTATTTACATTTTTATGTTTTTTAGTACTTTTCGTGGACTTTTATTTGGTTCTAGCTTTTGGCCCAAGTGTGTTTTGAGGCCCGTTTTGAATTTACGTTGTTATTTATATGAATGTAATTGGAGGAAGATAATCAGTTTTGAGTTTTATGAAAAGTCATTTTTTTCTCCCAATTCACTTGTGAGTGTCTTGAGTGTGAAACCCCCAATTTTCAGTATTCCACAAGAATCAACGAATTTTGGAAGAATTGTTCCTGGTATTCTGTGTGAATCAACAGGTCCGATTTCGTATCCCATTTCCTAGTCTACGTCAGTTGGTATCAGAACCGAATTCCTGGCTCAGAATGCCTCCGAGGATAAACAACAACAGGCCTCTCGATGAAGTGTATGAACGGTAGTTGGAGCAGCGGCTTATGGCGAGGGTGGATCAACGGTTGGACCAAGTGGTCGATCAGTTGACTGACCGGATGGCTGACTTGATCAATCGTAGGAGGCAGAGACCCAATGACGGGTATGGTTCTGAACTTAGTAACCCATTTGGTGATGATTCGACTTTCAAAGACGAACAGGGGGGCAACCAAGGGGTGAACGTGGAGACGGTAATCGGCGTTGGGAGACGGGGATGCGTACTAGCATTCCAGAATTTGATGGTGACACTTTGAATCCAGAAAATTTCATTGATTGGCTTGCTGTGGTTGAAGAGGTGTTCGAATTCAAAGAGGTACCCGAAGACAAAAGGGTTCCTTTGATTGCTACCAGGTTACGTGGTAGGGCATCTGCTTGGTGGCAACAACTGAAACTCTCTCGTGAAAGGATGGGAAAGTCAAAGGTCACAACCTGGAGGAAGATGAAAAAGTGCATGAGGGCCAACTTTATTCCTCATAATTATCAGCGTTTAATGTACCAGCGGTTAAGAATTTAAAGCAGGAATCCCAAACGGTTGAAGATTACACAACAGAATTCTATCAGTTGGTGGCTCGAAATGATATTCAAGAGACTGAAGACCAACTTGTCTCTCGTTACATTGGTGGGCTAAGGCTTCCGATTATGGAGTCGGTGAATTTGTTTGATCCGATGACTATTTCTGATGCACATCAGCGTGCCCTGGTTTTTGAAAAGCAAAACTGACGTAGTGGTGGTTCAGCCTCATCTGCCTTGACAGGAGGTAGTTCGGGTTCGGGCAATGTGGCGTCTCGTTTTGTGCCCAACCAAGCAAAACCAGGTGGTGGCGCTTCTGGTTCTAGTTCTAAAGGGGCCGGTACTAGTAACATGAAATGTTTTAATTGTGGAGAGACGGGTCATCGCCAGGCAGAGTGTAAGAGGGCTGGGAAGAGACACTTGTTTAACGAACCTGATGGATGGGAAGATGATGATGAGGTTGGTGGGACTTGTGAAGACGGCCCGGTTTATGATGAGGAGCCTGAGTATGAAGAAGAGGAGGTAGCTGGAGATGTGGGGTTGAGTCTGGTGGTTAGGCGCTCATGCTATACACCAAAGGCCAGTGATGATGATTGGCTTAAGCATAACATCTTCCATTCGACGTGTACTGTGCTGGGAAAGGTTTGTACCTTTGTTATTGACTCAGGGAGTTGTGACAATCTAGTTTCTGAGGAGGCTATCAGAAAGCTAGGTTTGAAGACGGAGAACCACCGTAAACCTTATAAGCTCCAGTGGCTCAAGAAGGGAGGCGAGGTACAAGTCAGTAAGCGTACCCTTGTTTCTTTTTCTGTTGGTAAAACATATAAGGATGATGTGTGGTGTGATGTGGTACCTATGGACGCTTGTCATTTATTGTTGGGGAGGCATTGGGAATATGATCAATGCGTAGAGCATAACGGGCGTTCTAATACCTACAGTTTTATGTTTGATAATGTGAAGATAACTTTGTTGCCTAATAAACCCAAGGAAGTAGCCGCGAAGCCCACTGGTACCCTGTTGACTCTTTCTCAGTTTGAGAATGAATTGGAGGTGGGAGATGATGTTTTTGTGTTGATTGGTAAGGAAGTGGTTGACGGGGTCAACATTCCTGATGCTATGGTTCCTTTGCTTGAAGAATTTTCTGATGTTTTCCCTGATGAATTGCCTGATGGATTGCCACCTTTGCGTGACATCCAACATCATATTGATTTGGAGCCTGGGTCACAGTTACCCAATAGACCACATTACAGGATGAGCCCTGGTGAGCATGAAGAGTTGCGAAGGCAGGTTGAGGAATTGATTTCTAAGGGCCACGTTCGTGAAAGTATGAGCCCTTGTGCTGTTCCGGCTTTGTTGACTCCAAAGAAGGATGGCACTTTGTAACACCCTTAAATTTTTCGCTCGTTTATACTAATAAACAACACCATTTTAGGGAAAATATTTTTTATGTACATGACTTTCATTAAAAAAGATCATAAGTAACAAAAGCCTTAGTCGACTAATGACTAAGTTAAAGCATTAAAAAAAAGATGTTCAAAACATGTTTACATCCCATATACAAAGTTTTAAGGATTCAAAACATAGCGGAAGCTTAGAAATGTAGTGTTCGGTTCTTCATATATCACTTGGTCGCCACCCGTAAGATTTGCAAATTTACCTATGATCAAAACCATTAAAACATTAGTTTTGATGTTAATATATAATATAATCACAAGTTTGAACATCACATTTAAAATAATAAAAACAAAACAACTATTCTGGGTCTACCGTAAATTACGGTATCACCGTAATTTACGGTGAGTCCTGGAGATTTCTGGTCACCGTAAACCAGGAGACATTCACCATAAAATGTCTGACCCTTACCGTAATTTGCGGTATTACCGTAATTTACGGTGGGTCCTGGAAATCCATGTCTTGTTTTGGTTTTGTTCATCTCACTCAAAGAAATCTTGTGATTCGCTTTTCTAAGACTCATTACATCCAATTCTAGTAATTCTAACATGTGATAAATGTCAACCAATAACTTACAACAATCCATCATATCCCGGAATATAAATCATGTTTTACTTGATTATTTGACCCGTTTGGCTCGTCTAAGGAATCCTCCTATAAGACGACTACCAACAAGTACCAACCGAATTTAGTCGATCAATCGATACGACGACTTCATTGTTTTATTCAAAACACTCTTATTCATAATTCAATTACATATTTGAATCATCCGATATAATAAATGTAACGGAAACAAGTTACATACCTTAGCGCACGCCCTTCAACCGTGAGTCACCACCGGCTTGTCCACCCGACGTTCCGGTATCTTGTCCTATAGAGTTCAATTCAAGTCATGTTTAGAACTCTTTTCAAATCATAAAACGCATTATACACCGAACATCATGATTATGCGTTTAAACTCGAAATTTCAGTTTTTAAGCCTTCATAGAGGCATTTCAACAAACACTTCATAGGCAGATTTTTACATGATTAAACTTCACATCTCTAGTTTATCATTTAACCCTACTTTCGTATAATTCAACCAATTTATATGTATATTAGCTTCTAATTACTGAAATCACTTCCAGATTGCTAATTTACACTAGATTAACAATCTACTTTCTAGTGTTCATCCAAATACACATAACCCACTAATCACCTACCAAGGTGATTATGGATTCACCTAAAATTTCTTATGATTTCAACTTCTATCAATCTAGGGTTTGTCCCTAGACACTATAGTTGTTCCTCCATCATCATAACACACACATGCATCCCTAATTTCAGATTTTCTTCCAATTCATGAAAATTTCAAGTTGAGAGAAATTCATAAATTTTACATACCTCGAGATCCTCTTGTGATGAGGGTCACGATTCTATGCTCGGATTTTCGTTTGGACCAGATTTAGGCCTTCAATTTGATTGTTTTGTGAAGTTAGGGTTTTGGAATGGGGATGTCGCCCCCTGCTCCTTTCCTGGTCGACCAACACTTCAAATTTTGGAGTGTTTGGTTTGTTTTTAATTAAGTTTCAGATTTTAACAATTAGGGCCCCTCCATTTTGTTCCACATATAGTTTGGTAACTTTTAATCACCTTATAAGCTATTTTTAGACTAGTTAACTAGCTAGGTTAGAATTACTAGTTAGTAAACCCCCATTCATTTACGCTTCATAATTATGATATACTGTTTTATATTTTTCGGGGTGTTACAGTTCCACCCCCCTTAAAAGGGTTTCGTCCCCGAAACCGAAATACGTACCAAATAATGAAGGGTAGAGTCATCGCATTTCTTCCTCGGACTCCCACGTAGTGTCCGAGCCTTTTCTATGCTCCCATCTGATTTTGACTTGATCAATTTGTCTATTTCTTAAGTATTTGACTTTCCGGTCTAAAATCTCCACCGGTCTCACCGCATAATTCAGGCTATCATCTACTTCAATATCATCGAAATGAATATAAGCTGTTTCATCTGCTAGGCACTTTCTTAATTGAGACACGTGAAACGTGCTATGGATTCCACTTAGTTCTGCCGGTAGCTCGAGGCGGTAAGCTACTTTGCCGATCTTTTCAATAATTTTAAATGGTCCAATAAACCTTGGGCTTAGCTTCCCCCTTTTTCTGAATCTAATAACACCTTTCCATGGGGAGACTTTTAGCAAGACCATGTCACCAACTTGGAATTCAATCGGCCTTCTCCTTTTATCGGCATACGCCTTTTGCCTGTCTTGAGCCGCTTTCAAATGTGCCCGAACTTTATCGATCTTTTCATTCGTGGCTCGTACTATATCTTGGTGGGCGAGTTCTCGTGGACCCACCTCACCCCAACATACTGGGGTTCGACACTTCCTACCATAAAGCATTTCGTATGGTGCCATCTTAATACTAGATTGGTAACTGTTGTTATACGAAAACTCAACTAACGGTAAGTGAACATCCCAACTGCCTCCAAAGTCGATTATACACGCCCGTAGCATATCCCCCAATGTTTGTATCGTCCTTTCACTTTGTCCATCCGTTTGAGGATGGTACGCAGTGCTAATGAACAATTTGGTCCCCATTTGCTCTTGGAAATCTCGCCAGAAATTCGAAGTAAACCGGGTATCCCTATCGGACACGATGGACACCGGCACCCCATGACGTGCTATGATTTCATTGGTATAAACTTCTGACATCTTTTCTGACGTATAAGTCTCACGAATCGGAATGAAGTGAGCACTTTTCGTCAATCGGTCTACCACTACCCATATGGCATCAAAACCGCGATTCGTTTTAGGTAACTTGGTCAGTAAGTCCATTGTTATATGTTCCCATTTCCAAACCGGAATATCTAACGGTTGGAGTTTGCCGTATGGTTTCTGATGCTCCGCCTTGACTTGTAAACATGTCAAGCATTTTTCCACATACTTCGCCACATCTCTCTTCATTCCGGGCCACCAATAGTTTTGTTTCAAGTCATTGTACATCTTGGTCGCATCCGGATGAATTGAATAACGAGATTTATGGGCTTCATTAAGTAGGAGTGCCTTTACTCCACAGGTATCCTTCCGGATCGAGTCTTTAACCCGTGATTCCCATCCGACAAATCTTTCAACTGACCAATTATTCTTTCTTTCTTCCAATTCTCTTCTTTTACTGCTTCTAGTTGCGCCCCTCGAATACGTTCAAGTATACCCGAGGTTACCACAAGTTGCATCGATCTTACTCGTATCGGGACATAATCCGTTTTTCTGCTCAAAGCATCCGCCACCGCATTAGCCTTCCCTGGGTGATAACGTATTTCGCAATCGTAATCTTTCACCGTTTCCAGCCATCGCCTTTGTCGCATATTTAACTCCTTCTGATCGAAGAAGTATTTCAAACTCTTGTGGTCGGTGAATATGGTGCACTTTACTCCATACAAGTAGTGCCTCCATATTTTTAATGCAAACACTACCGTCGCCAACTCGAGATCGTGTGTGGGATATTTCTTCTCGTGTATCTTCAATTGCCTCGAGGCATAGGCTATTACCTTGCCCCGTTGCATCAACACGCAACCGAGTCCCGATAGTGAAGCATCCGAATAAACCTCCATGTCTTCGACTCCGTCCGACAACGTTAGTACCGGAGCTTGAGTTAACTTTTCTTTTAGCGTTTGAAACGCTTTCTCTTGGTCAACACCCCAAATGAATCTCTCTTTCTTTCGTGTTAGCTTTGTTAGTGGTGACGCAATCTTGGAGAAATCTTGAATGAATCTCCTGTAATATCCCGCAAGCCCCAAAAAGCTTCTAATTTCTGATGGGTTCTTCGGGGAATTCCATTTTGACACCGCCTCAATCTTTGACGGATCTACCAATACTCCATCGGCACTTATAACATGGCCAAGAAATTGTACCTCTCGTAACCAAAAGGCACATTTAGAGAATTTTGCGTATAGCTTCTCTCGTCTAAGGGTCTCTAACACTTCTTGTAAGTGATGTGCGTGTTCAGCTTCACTTTTCGAATATACCATTATATCATCGATAAACACGATGACCGACTTATCCAGCATTGGCTTGCAAACCCGGTTCATGAGGTCCATGAAAGCCGCGGGTGTGTTTGTTAGCCCGAATGACATCACGAGTAATTCGTAATGTCCGTATCTTGTGCGGAAAGCCGTTTTCGGCACATCTTCTTCTTTGACCTTTAGTTGGTGATACCCCGATCTAAGGTCAATTTTGGAAAACCAGTTCGCACCTTGTAGTTGGTCGAATAAATCATCTATCCTCGGGAGCGGGTATCGATTCTTTACCGTGAGTTTGTTTAACTCCCGGTAATCGATACACATGCGTATGCTCCCGTCTTTCTTTCTCATGAACAATACCGGTGCGCCCCAAGGAGACACACTCGGCCTTATGAATCCCTTGTTAAGCAGGTCTTGGATTTGGGACATCAACTCTTGTAATTCCGACGGTGCAAGTCGGTACGGGGCTTTTGCTACGGGTTTCACGCCCGGAATCAATTCGATCCCGAACTCTACTTCCCATTCAGGCGGTATCCCCGGTAAATCTTCCGGAAAAACATCTTCATAATCTCGTACTACCGGTACATCTCCAATCTTTCGTGATTCTTTTTCGGGTTCATTTGCGTATATCATAAATGCCTTGCATCCTCGCTTCATTAGCTTGTGAGCTTTCAACATTGAGCATACTACGGGATTGCCTCCTTTTTCGCCATAAATGGTGACGTGTTTCCCGCTCGGAGATGTCAGTTTTATCTCTTTACGGAAGCACACGACCTTTGCACGGTGCCGAGATAGCCAATCCATCCCAACGACTACTTGAAATTCTCCCATCGACATCGGGATTAGATTTATCAAATATTCTTCATCGTCAATGCTCAGTTTGCAATTTTCACATACATCGCAAACAATAAAGCTTTTATTATTACCTATCTCTACTTCTAAGGGCACAGGTAATTTAGTTAGAACAAATGAAGGATGTCGAATAAATCCATATGAAACAAAGGATTTATTCGCACCCGTATCAAATAACACACGTGCAGGAATCGAGTTTACAGTAAATATACCTGAGACCACGTCAGGTTCAATCTTTGCTTCTGCGGCGGTTAGTTGAAAAGATCTTGCCTTTGCTTTAGGGGCTTCACCCTTCGGTTCCTGCCCATCCTTCTTTTCAACCAATTCCGGGCATTCAGACTTCTTATGACCCGTTCGATAACAATTGTAACAAACCGTCACCTTCTCCGGGCATGATATGGCTATATGTCCCGTTTTCTTGCATATGGGACAAGGCTTATCCTTGTAACGACATTCGCCTTTATGACCCTTCCCGCAGATTCTGCAACTTGGCGACCTGCCTTTCGTATCAGGTTTCCTTGCGCTTTCGTTTGTTCGTGCCTTCTTAGTAGGGCTTGGATTTACATCATGTGCTCTCCGTTCACCCCTTTCGATACTCTTTTTCAGCTCGATCTCCCTTTCCCGAGCAGCATTTATAATCTCGGTAAGGGTCTCGTATTTGGAAGGGGTGATAAATTCCCTATACTCGGCACTCAACATGTTATGATAGTAGTATATCTTTTGCTCTTCGTTTGTCACCAAATCGTCACAAAACTTCATCTTATCCATAAACGTTGCCGTAATCTTGTCTATGGTCTCATTTTTGTGCCTAAGCTGCATGAACTCTTCCTTGATTTTATTCACAACCGCTTTGGGGCTATGATGCTTCAGAAATGGCGTCTTGAATTCTTCCCAAGTCATGACCTTAGCAGCTTCAATACCGATCTCTCTCTTCTTGTTATCCCACCAATCTTTCGCTTGATTTCTTAGTTGACCCGTACCATAGGCTACATAGTCATCTACATCACAATGGGTCCTCTCGAATACCCCTTCGATATCACTTAGCCATCTTTGGCACACTATTGGGTCAACCTCCCCATTATATATCGGTGGTTTACAAGCCATGAATTCCTTGTATGAACAAGGCTTTCGTCCTCCATGCTTTTCCTTTTCTGATTTCGAATCATCTTCTAATTTCTTGATTCTATCTTCTACCATTGATAAAACTGTGTTTTGAATTCTATCAATGAAGCCTGTCAAACTGTTTTCGATCGCCTTTCCAACCTCTTCGGCAATCACTTCCCTCACTTGTTCGGTGACTCTTGGCACCGCATCATCGTTACCTTTATCAGCCATCTCTATTTCTGAAATGTTTACACAAGTTGTTAAAACATTCCATTTATAACACATGCTGTACTTGTTTGATTCAATCAAGTTCATAACTTGATTTAATCGCTCTTGCTTTGATTCAATCAAGTTCACAACTTGATTTGATCGTTCTTGCTTTTGATTCAATCAAGTTCACAACTTGATTTGATCGTTCTTGCTTTTGATTCAATCAAGTTCACAACTTGATTTAATCGTTCTTGCTTTTGATTTAATCAAGTTCACAACTTGATTTGATCGTTCTTGCTTTTGATTCAATCAAGTTCACAACTTGATTTGATCGTTCTTGCTTTTGATTTAATCAAGTTCACAACTTGATTTGATCGTTCTTGCTTTTGATTTAATCAAGTTCACAACTTGATTTGATCGTTCTTGCTTTTGATTTAATCAAGTTCACAACTTGATTTGATCGTTCTTGCTTTTGATTTCTTGTATTTAAATGAGCTTACTTGCTCTTTTCATGCATATTTGTTCATTTCTCATTCTTTACGTAATATAAAATTTATTAACAGAAGTTAGTTCTTACCGGACGGTCGATCAAGCTTGAACCGAACACTTTGTAAACAACCTTAGGCTCTGATTACCAACTTGTAACACCCTTAAATTTTTCGCTCGTTTATACTAATAAACAACACCATTTTAGGGAAAATATTGTTTATGTACATGACTTTCATTAAAAAAGATCATAAGTAACAAAAGCCTTAGTCGACTAATGACTAAATTAAAGCATTAAAAAAAAAGATGTTCAAAACATGTTTACATCCCATATACAAAGTTTTAAGGATTCAAAACATAGCGGAAGCTTAGAAATGTAGTGTTCGGTTCTTCATATATCACTTGGTCGCCACCCGTAAGATTTGCAAATTTACCTATGATCAAAACCATTAAAACATTAGTTTTGATGTTAATATATAATATAATCACAAGTTTGAACATCACATTTAAAATAATAAAAACAAAACAACTATTCTGGGTCTACTGTAAATTACGGTATCACCGTAATTTACGGTGAGTCCTGGAGATTTCTGGTCACCGTAAACCAGGAGACATTCACCATAAAATGTCTGACCCTTACCGTAATTTACGGTATTACCGTAATTTACGGTGGGTCCTGGAAATCCATGTCTTGTTTTGGTTTTGTTCATCTCACTCAAAGAAATCTTGTGATTCGCTTTTCTAAGACTCATTACATCCAATTCTAGTAATTCTAACATGTGATAAATGTCAACCAATAACTTACAACAATCCATCATATCCCGGAATATAAATCATGTTTTACTTGATTATTTGACCCGTTTGGCTCGTCTAAGGAATCCTCCTATAAGACGACTACCAACAAGTACCAACCGAATTTAGTCGATCAATCGATACGACGACTTCATTGTTTTATTCAAAACACTCTTATTCATAATTCAATTACATATTTGAATCATCCAATATAATAAATGTAACGGAAACAAGTTACATACCTTAGCGCACGCCCTTCAACCGTGAGTCACCACCGGCTTGTCCACCCGACGTTCCGGTATCTTGTCCTATAGAGTTCAATTCAAGTCATGTTTAGAACTCTTTTCAAATCATAAAACGCATTATACACCGAACATCATGATTATGCGTTTAAACTCGAAATTTCAGTTTTTAAGCCTTCATAGAGGCATTTCAACAAACACTTCATAGGCAGATTTTTACATGATTAAACTTCACATCTCTAGTTTATCATTTAACCCTACTTTCGTATAATTCAACCAATTTATATGTATATTAGCTTCTAATTACTGAAATCACTTCCAGATTGCTAATTTACACTAGATTAACAATCTACTTTCTAGTGTTCATCCAAATACACATAACCCACTAATCACCTACCAAGGTGATTATGGATTCACCTAAAATTTCTTATGATTTCAACTTCTATCAATCTAGGGTTTGTCCCTAGACACTATAGTTGTTCCTCCATCATCATAACACACACATGCATCCCTAATTTCAGATTTTCTTCCAATTCATGAAAATTTCAAGTTGAGAGAAATTCATAAATTTTACATACCTCGAGATCCTCTTGTGATGAGGGTCACGATTCTATGCTCGGATTTTCGTTTGGACCAGATTTAGGCCTTCAATTTGATTGTTTTGTGAAGTTAGGGTTTTGGAATGGGGATGTCGCCCCCTGCTCCTTTCCTGGTCGACCAACACTTCAAATTTTGGAGTGTTTGGTTTGTTTTTAATTAAGTTTTAGATTTTAACAATTAGGGCCCCTCCATTTTGTTCCACATATAGTTTGGTAACTTTTAATCACCTTATAAGCTATTTTTAGACTAGTTAACTAGCTAGGTTAGAATTACTAGTTAGTAAACCCCCATTCATTTACGCTTCATAATTATGATATACTGTTTTATATTTTTCGGGGTGTTACACACTTGGCGTATGTGTGTTGACAGTCGAGCAATCAACAAGATTATTGTGAGGTACAGGTTTCCTATTCCTCGACTTGATGATTTACTTGATCAGATTAGTGGTGCTACTATTTTTACAAAGTTAGATTTGAAGAGTGGGTATTACCAGATTCGTCTTAGACCGGGTGACGAGTGGAAAACTGCCTTCAAGACTCGTGAAGGGTTGTATGAACGGTTGGTGATGCCATTTGGTTTATCAAACGCACCAAGTACTTTTATGTGTGTGACGAATCAGTTGCTTAGACCTTTTATTGGGAAGTTCATGGTTGTGTATTTTGATGACATTCTCATTTATAGTCCTTCTTTCAGTGACCATGTTGTGCATGTCAGGCAGGTTTTGGCCTTACTTCGCAGGGACCGTTTTTGTTCTGCCACCAAGAAGTGTGTGTTCATGACCCCTAAAGTGTTATTCTTGGGGTATGTTGTTTCTGGTGATGGGATACAGGTTGATGAATCCAAGGTGGCGGCAGTTCAAAATTGGCCAACTCCTACTACCATTACTGAAGTTCATAGTTTCCATGGGCTTGCTTCTTTTTACAGGCGGTTTATTCCACACTTCAGTTCTATTATGGTCCCAGTGACAGATTTTATGAAGGGGAAGACGTTTGTATGGACAGATGAAGCAGAGTTGGCTTTTCAAGTTGTGAAAGAGAAGCTCATTACAGCACCAATTCTGGTATTGCCTGATTTTTCTCAAGTTTTTGAGCTTCATACTGATGCCTCAAAGGTTGGAATTGGTGGGGTTCTTAGTCAGGGTGGTCGACCTGTGGCTTATTTTAGTGAGAAGTTAACTGGGCCTAAGTTGAGGTACAGTACTTATGATCTAGAGTTGTATGCAGTGGTCCAAGCTGTAAAGCACTGGCGTCATTACTTGTTTTAAAAGGAGTTTGTTTTATTCACTTATCATGATTCCCTAAGGCATATTCGTACTCAAGACAAGGTATCTCATAAGCATGGGCGATGGTTGGCCTTTCTTGAGAAGTTTACTTTTGTGGTCAAGCACAGGACTGGTGTTTCAAATAGGGTTGCTGATGCCTTAAGCAGGAGGAGTAATCTGCTTGTTTCTATGAGGGTTGATGTACCGGGTCTGGAGGTCATTCGTGAGCAGTTAGCCATTGACCCTTATTTCTCAGTTATTTTGCAGGATATGGAAACTGGGAAGAAGTCAGATTTTCTTTTGCATGATGGCTTTTTGTTCAAGGGGAATCAGCTATGTATTCCTGATTCTAGTCTTCGTTTACAGATTATTAAGGAGTTACATGGTGAAGGGCATGTTGGTCATGACCATACTTTACAGCTGGTGCAAGCTTCTTATTATTGGCCTACTATGAGGAAAGAGGTGGATTGGTATGTGAAGAGGTGCCGTATTTGTCAAGTTTTAAAGGGGACGGCTACCAATGCGGGTCTCTATATGCCTTTGCCAGTTCCCTCACAGCCATGGGTTGATATTAGTATGGATTTCGTGTTGGGGTTACCTCGTACTCAGAGGGGTAATGATTCTATCTTTGTTGTTGTTGATCGGTTTTCTAAGATGGTCCATTTTATTCCCTGCAAGAAGACGACTGATGTTGTTTATGTGGCCCAACTCTTTTTTCGGGACGTGTACCGTTTGCATGGGCTACCTTCTTCTATTGTGTCTGATCGGGATACCCGCTTTCTAAGTCATTTTTGGCGTAGTTTGTGGAAGATGGTAAATACTCAACTCAACTTTGGTAGTGCTTACCACCCACAAACTGATGGCCAAACTGAAGTTGTTAATCGGTCACTTGGGAATTTGCTGAGGTGTTTGGTTGGTGATCATGTGAAGGCATGGGATCAAAAATTATGTCAAGCTGAGTTTGCTCATAATCATGCTGTTAATCGGAGCACCGGGTATAGCCCATTTCAGATAGTTTACTCATCGAAGCCTCAGGGACCACTTGATTTGATGTCTCTTTCTGTTTCTGGATCTGTCCCAAAGAAAGTTCAAGATTTTGTAGAGGGTTTACATGAAGTTCATAATGGTGTGTATGATCATTTGACCCGAGCTAATCTGAAGTATAAGCAAGCTGCTGATCAAAAGCGTAGGCATGTTGAGTTCGAGGAAGGTGATTTTGTTTGGGCTGTTTTGACTAAAGATCGTTTTACAGTTGGGGAATACAATAAGTTGTCAGCCAAGAAGATTGGCCCAGTTGAAATCGTGGAGAAGATCAATCCGAATGCGTATCGTCTAAAGCTGCCAAGTCACATTCGTTGTTCTGATGTGTTTAACGTGAAGCATCTGGTGCCTTATTATGGTGATTCTTCTGATGATGAACCTGTTGGTAATTCGAGGGCGAATTTTGTCTATCCAGGGGGGAATGATGCGGGCCCAAGTGTGGAGGAGTGGGCCATCTTGTATTTGGAGGCCCAAGATCGCGTGACAAAAAGGGCTTCACTAAAATGGCTCTAACTTAGGCTACAGGTGTCCGTTTTGGGCGTGCGACCAGGCGAAACGATCGTGAGAACGAAGCCCATCTTTCTACAAACACCGTAGGTGGTTTGGGTCAACGTTCAGGCCCAAAAACGCTTATTTCTATGAGTTATTTACATTTTTATGTTTTTTAGTACTTTTCGTGGACTTTTATTTGGTTCTAGCTTTTGGCCAAAGTGTTTGAGGCCCGTTTTGAATTTACGTTGTTATTTATATGAATGTAAGGGAGGAAGATAATCAGTTTTGAGTTTTATGAAAAGTCATTTTTTTCTCCCAATTCACTTGTAAGTGTCTTGAGTGTGAAACCCCCAATTTTCGGTATTCCACAAGAATCAACGAATTTTGGAAGAATTGTTCCTGGTATTCTGTGTGAATCAACAGGTCCGATTTCGTATCCCATTTCCTAGTCTACATCAAATTTTGATAAACCATAGGGATTATCCGGGCATTTTACTCTTTTAATAAAAAATGAATGTTGAGTGACCTGATTGAAACACTTTTGAAACTTAAATAACCTAAGTAAAACACTTTTAAAACTTAGTTACTATATTCTACAAAGTTCCCCCTTTATATTTTGTTTTTTCTTCTATGCGGAAGATACACAGCATATCATTTTTTATAGTTTAAATTTTGTTTTTTCTTCTATGCGGAAAATAAATTGCAATACTTTTAACTTTTGAAGTTTATTGTCCTGATGGTCTAGTGGTTTGCTATTTTTTCACGTTTAGTCCTCAACTTTCTAAAATAGCATGTATACTCCCTGTGGTTTGCTCACTTTTTATTCGGATAGTCCCCTAAGTGGTGACTCTAGTTACTTAAACTCTATAAATTAAGTAAAACTATTTTTTTGAGGTTTCTCTTTCTATGTATTATAATTATAATGTAGTATAGATATATAAAAGAGAAACAATGTGGTATCCGTACATCGTTCACCACACCACGAGTGATCTAAAACAAACAATAGTTGAGTTCAAGTATTGATAAGGCTGAAAGCGATGTCTACGATGGAAAATGGAAAACCATCCACACGACAGCTTAAGAGACAAATTTAAAGACAATGGACCACAAAGGAATCTATGTGAATAATGCCAAGAGGTTGATGCTACATATTATTTAATAAAATGTATTATTTTTTAAATTTAAATAAAAGTTATAATTTGTGTTACAAGTCCTGAGAATGATCAATTGATCATTAATGTTAGTGATTGGCAACGGAGCCAGATGTAAAATAGGTTCTGAATAAAGGTTACTTTATTAATAAACTTTGAAACTTTTTAATGATATCTATTAACTATAAAAGTTGAAGGGAGGATTGCATAGCCTGACCCTTTATCGTCCGAAATAATTATCAAACCACGAAGAATTCAATTGCAAAAATTTAGATTTCCAGAAGCATAAAAGTGTCAAGTTCATTCAATTACACACATGTGAAACGTTGATCTTCATATAAGTATGCAATATGCAACACATATAACACCATATGCTTGTAAGGTTCTTTCTAGAATAAGTTCATTCAATTACACACATGTGAAACGTTGATCTTCATATAAGTATGCAATATGCAACATATATAACACCATATGCTTGTAAGGTTCTTTTTAGATTTAGCAAGTCTATCAATATGTCTTTCACCTTGCAAGTTTTTATCTTCTCTTCTCTTCCTTTCATTATTGCCTTATTTCTTTTGAAATCATATCTTTCTTCTTCAAATTCCCACAAAAACCTTCCACCATCTCCACGAAAACTACCGTTAATTGGAAACCTTCACCAACTAGGCTCGAGCCCGCATCGTGCCTTTCATGCCATGGCTCAGACTTATGGTCCACTCATGTTGATTCGCCTTGGTAGCATACCAGTACTTGTAGTCTCCACTGTTGATGCAGCTCGAGAAGTTATGAAAACTCATGATTTAGTATTTTCAAATAGGCCGAATTTAAGCATCCCTAGTAGACTTTTTTATGATTCCAAAGATATGGCTTTTGCACCATATGGAGAGTATTGGAGGCAGATAAAGAGCATTGCAGTGATACATCTTTTAAGCAACAAAAGGGTTCAGTCATATCGACACGTGAGAGAGGAGGAAATGTCCCTTATGATGGAGAAGATTCAAAAATCTGATGAATCGGTTGTTAATATAAGCGAGTTACTTATTTCACTTACAAATAACGTAATATGTAGGGTGGCTTTGGGTAGGAGGTATGATGGGAGGAAGTTTAACAACTTGTTAAAAAGCGCTTTAGAGTTATTAGGATGTTTTAGTGTCGGGGCTTATATTCCGTCTCTAAGGTGGGTCGATCAACTAAGTGGATTAGAGCGAAGAGTTGATAAAGTTGCTAAAGAATTTGATGAATTTTTAGAGGGTGTTCTAGAAGAACATGTAAACAAGAACCGGGTTGATGTTAAATGCGAAGATCTTGTTGATGTTTTATTAGAAATTCAAAGAGATAACATGACCGGTTTTCCCCTTGAGGATGATATGATTAAGGCTCTCATATTGGTAACATCTTTTTTTTTTTTCGATAGGTTTCGTATTTAAGTCATACCCGAATAGCTTTCTGATTGCTATAAATTCATGACCATACAAAAACCATCATTTGCAACAAAACATGTTTTCTACCACACTTCTTTGAACTGTCCACAACTATGGTTTAAATCTTGAACCTTCTTATTGTATGTGTATCTATGATAATCAATTCCTAATTTCATGTAGGACATATTTATGGCTGGAACTGATACTACTTTCACAAGCCTAGAGTGGACACTCTGCGAGCTATTAAGACACCCACAAGCAATGAAAGAACTGCAACAAGAAGCACTAAAAATAGGCCAAGGAAGATCAATGATTACCGAAGACCAACTAGAAAAAATGGTCTACCTAAAAGCAGTTCTTAAAGAAACCCTACGACTACACACTCCAATTCCACTACTTGTTCCTCGTGAATCAACACAAGACGTCGAACTACTCGGCTATGACATCCCATCCGGCACACAAGTTATCATCAATGCATGGGCGATATCAAGAGACCCTTCAAAGTGGGAAGCGTCCGAGGAGTTTAGACCAGAGAGATTCTTGAACAATCCTATCGACTATAAAGGGTTTCATTTCGAGTTGATACCATTCGGTGCTGGACGAAGAGGGTGTCCAGCTATTCAATTTGCAATGATTATTAATCAACTTGTTTTGGCTAATTTGGTGTATAAGTTTGATTTGGTCGTGATGGAGAAAGATCATGTCTTGGATATGAGCGAGACGAGTGGTCTTACTGTTCATAAGAAGCGTCCTATACTAGTTTCAGCAACTCCTATTGCTTAAGTTGCACTTCGTGTTTCTATATATTGTTACTTGATAAAAGTAAATGTTTCGTATATATTGAGATTGTTTGTATTTCATTAATATGTCATATCCAGGAGCGGACCCAAGCCCACCTTAAGGTGGGCGGGCGCACCCCCGGGGAAAAAAAATTAGTGCTAATTTCCGTCGAAAATCCCGTCCGCACCCTTGGAATTTTTCGTCCGCACCCCTTGGAATTTTTCGACCGCACCCTTGAAATTTTTCGTCCGCACCCCTTAGGTAAAAAGTGTTATCAATTTATATTTTATATTTTTTTAGTAAACTTCTATTTTAAAAAAAATACTACCTAAATTATATAACTTTTAATACCTAACTAACTAAACCCAAATACCCATACCTTTACCCACTTATAATTCCTAACTAGTTAGCCCACTAAGTTTTAGCCCATTAACCAAACCCAACAATATTTCAAACTATAATAAAATAATTAAAGCCCAAAACTTTTAGAAATTCTCTCCCGCTCTCTCTCTCTCTCTTGCGTACCTGCACTGCCAACGAACAACATCACCCAACAACAACAGTCCAGCAGCCGGCGACCACCGTAATCAGCCACCATACCACCGTCGTTTGACACTAAATCTAACCGGAATCCGAACACGGGTAAGTTTCTTTGTTATTTTGATAACTTTGGTTGATATTATAGGAGAAAGAAGGGTAATAAAGTTGTTAAATAGGTTTGAAATTTTGTGTGTTTTGACGTTGTTTATTGTTGTTTAAATGATTTTTAGGGTGATTATGTTGTTTATATATTTTTAGATTATGGTGTTTATATGTTTTTAGGGTGATTACAACTTACGTTATGATTTCTAGGGCTTGAATAGTTGAAAATTAAAATTAAATTTGAAACATTATGTTATGGAGCGATAAACTTATGTTATATAGAGAAAGAATTGCTTAAGAATTTTAATTTTAGATGATGTTTTGGATAGATTTCAAAAAATGAAAACTCGTAGGGCGTCGATTTAATTATGTTTGTAAGGCTTGTCGGGGCGGTCACGTTATACAAAAGTATAACGCGTGGTAGATTGAAAATTCCCACCGCCGCCATATAATTAATGCGTGATGGCATTTTCTAAAGTATAACGCGTGGAAAAATTAATGCCATGATGGTTTGGTTTTGTGAGTGGAATTGTTGGTTGGGGGGAAATTGTTGGGTGTAGTGATAAGTGATGACCACTCCCACTAAAAAGGTTGTGAGTGATGGAAAAATGGTTGCTGACATGGCGGAACTTGATTGGTGCTTGTGAGTGATAAATTTTATCACTAGTGAACCACCCCCTCCCCTAACAAGGTTTGACATGTTTTTGATGATTATATAAATTTAGTTTGATGTTCGTTTGTTTTACATGATCCGACCCGACCCGATACGAACCGGTTTTTTACTTATATACCTAGGGGCCTAAAATTTTTAAAAATATTCCGCACCCCCATGAAAAAATTCCTGGGTCCGCCACTGGTCATATCCCAGTTTCAGCAAGTCCTTGGGCACCTCCCCAAAGAAGCTTTGAGTTAACACGAAGAACATTTAGTTATGCAACTTAGTTGATGTTAAAGATGTCTTTTATAGCTAATCTTTTTAACTCCTAAAATAGTTGATATTAAAGGTGTCTTTTATAGCTAATCTTTTCAACTCTTAAAATTACAAAGCCACACTTTATTATTCCTTCTCAACTATGGTTCAGAATTATGGATTTATAAGAAAAAATATATATATATAACCTTTTCTATATTTTTAGTTGCAACCATGTTATTCTTATCGGTTTCCTTGTTTAATATATGGTTCCGAATTATTGATTTATAGGAAAAATATATATAACCTTTTCTCTATAGTCGCAATTCATCATAATTGACAACTACTGATTTATTTTTCACATGAACATCGCCTTTTACATTTAACTTTAAGAGTAAATTATAATTTTGGCCGTTAGAGATTTAGTCAGTTTAACCATTTCAGCTTAAAAAACAATATTTAAACATGTCAAACTTTCAGGTTGCATTTTGTAACAGTTTTGTCCCCCTAACAATAACTATGTTACTTTATTTTATTACGTATAATGGTATTTTAGTACTTTATGTCTCAGGGGCTATTTATGTAAGTTATCATTTTTCTTTCAATATTTAAGAGATTGTTTATGTAATTACTCAAATTAACAGAAACCAAAACACAATCTCAGTCTCTAAAGAATTAGTTTTTTATTTGTATATATTAAGAAAATGTTTAATTTTTATTTTTTAAATTTTTTATTGTTATTTTGTTTTTATTATTTAGTTATTTTTACGATTATTTTCAATAAAACACATTTTAAATTGTGTTTTCTAAAAGTTTTTTTTATAAACGTATTTTATGATTGTTCAGTTTTCAAACTTCTTTTTAAACCGCTTATCATTTGTTAATATGGGAAAGGATCAAATATGAAGTTTATTTTGGCTAGAAAGTGTAGGAAGCAATAGGATTAGGACATATGGCAACATTTAAAATAAAGAAAAATGGTATTTTAGTCAATCCAACCCTTTCTTCTTCCTTTTCAAAACCCAGTAACTTCAAAACACACCATTTTCAAAACCCACCATCTTCAACCATTTCTTCACTTTCTATCTCAATAATCACTACATTATAGTGCGATTTTCATCACCATTCAATGATTCAAACACCCGATCAACGTGTTCTTCAATTTTTTTGAAGAAAACCCAGTTTAATTTCATACAAAATCTCGCTTTTTCCGGTGATTTTGAAGATAATCACTCGATCCGTTCGATTCGAGCGCTGATAAGTGTTTCAATCATTCAAAATTCGTCAATTGTTGAAGAAATCACTTCGATGCATGTAAGAAATTCTTTAATTTCATTTTTACGATCTGGCTTTTTGATTTAGTCATTGCGTTTTACGATCTTGGCGGGGTCCGGGGGCAGCGCCCTTGGTAGCGGGGTCCCAGGGGCGGCAGCCCCTGGCGGGGTCCAAGGGGCAGAGCCCCTGGCTGGGGTTGAGCTGTAAATTGCCTCTGGAAACTGCATTCGTAAACTGCATTTGTTCAGACAGTTCACAGCACAAACAATTCACAGCACAGACAAAACTATTATCATGGTTCAATACGTTTTAGAGAGAACACTTTTTTTTGGTGTTTTTAGGCAATTGCGTTTTAGAACTAAAACATTTTTATGTGTTTTCTGGCTATTGCGTTTTAGAAAAACACATTCTTAAAGTGTTTTTGGTGCATTGTGTTTTAGGTAAAACACTTTTTTAGGTGTTGTAAGTCCATTGCGTTTTACAGAGAACACTTTCTTTTGTTTTTTAGTCAATTGCGTTTTAGAATGAGTCATTTTTAAGTGTTTTATAGCCATTGCGTTTTACAAATAAGACATTTCTTTGTGTTTTTTGTGCATTGCGTTTTAGGTAAAACACTTTTTTATGTGTTTTCAGTCCATTGCGTTTTAGAAAACAGACATTTTAAGTGTTTTCTGGCCATTGCGTTTTAGAAATAAGACATTTGTTTGTGTTTTTTGTGCATTGCATTTTAGGTAAAACACATTTTTAAGTGTTTTTAGTCCATTGCGTGTTAGAAAGTACATTTTCTTTTGAGTTTTTAGGCTATTGCGTTTTAGAAATAAAACATTTCTTTGTGTTTTCTGGCCGTTGCGTTTTACAAATAAGACATTTCTTTTGTGTTTTTGGTGCATTGCGTTTTAGAAAAATGTCATTTTTTAGGTTTTTTTTTTCATTGCGTTTTACGTAACTGAGGGTTTTTCTATCGCGTTTTAAGCAACTGGGTTTTCAAAAAATTTTTTGAAAATATAGCAATAGTATACTCGTTTTAAAGATTAAAAAAGCTCGTTTTTTTGGTGCAATTTTTATAAAAAAAATAATGTTGTATGAAAGAGTTATTAACGTTTAAAAAATGGGAGGAATTGGAGGAGAGAGAAACTATTGCCTTGGATTGACTAGAATGCCCCTAAACAAACTCACGCGCCTCTTTTCTTTCCTTCAATTTCCATCTTTTAATCTTAGCTCTTGATTAACTAAATGAATGGTCAAGATCACTTCCTAGCCTTCTTAGCCAAATAAACTTCCTATTGTATCTCCACCCTTGTTAATATATCATTTACTTAAATAGTTTATTTGTTTAAAATCGTCCGTTTATTTAAAATAAAAAAAAACTTTTTTATAAACTTTTTCTATAAGCCTCTTTTTTAAAATGTTCGTTTTTTAAACGGTTTTGTTTTTAAAAATTTTAAGGAAGACGTTTATTAAAACGGAAGTTTTAGAAACAAGTAAAAATGATCAATTAAAAACAAACGATTTTAATAAACAAAAAGTTTAAAAAATAAAGAGTTTTAAACAAACAGACAGTTCTAAAAAATAAACGATATATTAACAAAAGATGAACGGTTTAAAAGAAGTTTAAAAAACAACGATCATAAAAGACGTTTATAAAAAAAGCTTTTAGAAAAGGCAAATTTACTTATTTAAAATGAGTTTTATTAAACAATAATAGTAAAAGTAACTAAATAATAAAAAAAATAACAGTAAAAAAGTTTAAAAAAAATAAAATATTTTATAATATATTCAAATAAAAAAACCATCCTACAGAGAATGAAGAATTCTGTGATGGTTTGATTTTTTTTAATGTAAGTAATTACATAAATAATATCTTAAATATTAAAAAACATTATAACTTATACGTATAAATAACGCTAAGACATAAAAGTACTACAATACTAATATACTTAACAAAATAAAGTAACATTATTAGTGTTACGGGCCAAAACTATTACAAAATGCAACGTGAAGGTTGGATATGTCAAATGATTCATTTTTGGCCAAAATGGTTTAACCGGCTAAACCTCAGATACCAACATAGTAATTTACACTAACTTTAATAAACAAGTTACTTATTATAGTAACTAGCATTAAACCCCGCACGCGTTGCGGCACGCTAAACTGGATAGTTTCTATAAACTTTATTATGTATAAGTTACATCTTAACTTGAGAATGCTTTGCCCGTCACCAAAACGCACAATGTTAACAATCTGATTTTGCCAACTTCTTACACTTGCCTTCAAAAACAAATATCATCATTTAATGACAATTCTCATACATCAACATGAGACCTTGAACCAAAAAAACAACTTGCCACTCATTGAGACCTTGAAACCAAAACAACTAAGCGGCATCCTGGTTTTGTTCTCGCCTTAGGCTAAATACACATGACCCGACCACAAATTGTCTCTCGTCTCTATGTCGTTGGTTGGGCCTGGTGGGTGCTGCTTCATGACTACATTTGGCCAGTGTCTTCTAAATAGTATGCCCTGCATTAATCGGACACGGTCTTCAGTATTCCCTGCTTTAAATCGGACACGATCTTCAGTACCCCCCGCTTTAATCGGACACGGTCTTCAGCACTGGCTGTTGATGTCTGTCGTTAGTGACATGCAAAAACCAACTAAACCAGTAGATAGGGTAAGTCGGATATCGAACCAGAGGAGGATTGTGGAAAGTGTATAATGCTCAGTTTTGATTAACTACTATTAAAAAGTAAAACTCAATTGTTGGATTTGATTGATTAAAAGAATTATCTAAGTTAACGAACAAAAACTAAGATTTGAATTAATAGGTAAGAAAATGGTTCCTCCATATTTCAGGTTTTGCAGTTAGTTTCCACTTTGTGTCTAATCGTAACCTACATAGACATAGGTATTAAACTCGATTAATTAATTGTGATAACCAACGACTAAGTACTCCAGTCAATACATAACGGGAGGTTATCGAATGATTATCAATTACAATTTACAAACCCTAGCCCCATGTCAAATATATCCCAATTACTAGAACTCTCGGGAACTGAATGCTTAGAAAATAAGATTTAAATAAACGTAACTGTTTACAACCAATAAACCAAATCAAGGTGAAAAGCATCGAATGCTTAGATCACCAAGTTAAAACGATTGTATCAAACACATAGTTTCATCTAACTTACAAAAACCCTCCATCCGGAGGAAACCATAAGAGTTTTAACCGATTATGTGGTAAGATTGATCTTCGTAGGCTTCTCTCTTCTCCGTGCCCCTCCTGTCTGCCGTCGAAGATGATGATCGTTTTTGATATATCAAAATTGATCCCCTCACGTGATTGATGATGTTATTAATATCCTCAAACCCTCAGGTGCATGTGGATGAAACTGTGCAAAAAGCCCCCCTCACGTGATTGATGATGTTATGTTGAGCTCTCTATTAATCCTTCTCAATATGGCGGCTCAATCAATGTTCCAACATGTTCGTCCTTTATAATCAGCCGTAACTTACGTTTGCGAACCGTAAGTTACGGTCCGTAATTTCTGTTTATTTTGTCTTCGCCCAACCATAAGCTACGAGTTAAGACCGTAGCTTACGTTCTAAACTTGCTGTTGTTGTTCAAGACCTGTCCGTATGCTACACTAGATAACCCGTAAGCTACGTTTCATCCTTTGGCTCCTTGTTTCTCATACATTCAACTTTCAACTAATGACATCCAGGCCCCTCAACTTTATTGTATCGTGTTTCTTGTGTTTTCAAGCTATAGCTCGACCCGAACAAGTTCCGAATAATGCAAACCCTCATGATAAACATCCTTGCTTGTTCCGTTTTATCATTAAACTCTCTAATCTGCGTCATATTACGCGTTTTCCTGTAAAAACAAAAACACACGTAGTGAACATATTCCATGTACATAATCACTTAAACGACAATAAATCACACAAGATAAGCACGTTAACACTCGGGTTTCACACCCTCCATCACATCCCCACACTTATCATTGATTGTCCTTAAGCAACCATTCCAAACATTATTCTCCTTATTAACAGATCAACATTGAATCCCTTACCGAATCAACAGTTTAAGGTCCTAAGTCATACCCGTCCCATAGACTGACACAATCGAGATTGACAATCTGACAGATAAATGATATGCATTTAAAACAGCTTAAGACTTGCCTAACTAAAACTAACATGCTTACATTACTACACACATGCCACACGCCTCTCACAATAATCACTCCTCTCGGTTTATCAAGACTAGCGTGTAATGTGCTAGGATATTTCACTCAAAACCAAATATACTACCTTACAATCATAAGCTTGTATGGCAATCACACCTCCACTGTATCAACTAACGTAACACATATCAAAAGAACTTTGGGTTTTGGGTTAAGGGTAAAGGTAAGGAAATATTTTTGGCTTTTTTATATTTATTTGGCAAGCACAAATGAACATACCAAACCATGACAACTTATTCACAATAACTACTAACTTTGGGTTATTTTTCGACCCATTTATTTACACGAGCATAACAATGATTTTTTTTTCTTTTTCTTTCTTTTCTTCCTTTTTTTTTCTCTTTTTTTTTCATAACATACTTCTAAACATACTTGTCATTCATGGTTGGTAATCAAACGGGTTAAACAAGGTGTAGCAAACGAAAGGTATAAGGCTCAACATGGTTAACTAAGGTGGGTTGGATAAACAATCAACAGATAACACAATGAAAGGATCCTAATGCCTTTATCATCTATGTGTAAACGCTAAAGCACAGTCTCGGTACGTATCAAACCACACAAGTTCTAATGCAAAGCAACATATGGCCTACACTCAACAAATGAACATTTATTGCAAATTCATCTAACAACCTAGTAGGCTCAAATATCTCACCGAACAAAAGGAATATAGGTTGCCGACACGTAGCATGTGGAATTCCTAAAGCATGTTACCCCTAGTTAGGCATCTCTTTTTAATTATTCTCTAAAACTTGTCAGAAAAACTCTCACGAAACTTAAAGGGACAACCATGACTAGGGATCTAAGTTAGTTTAATATCAGTAGGAACCCTTTAGCGATTGAAAATATTGGTTTTCATGTAGTTTTAGCATAATTGAGACAAAAAATTTTAAATTTTTCAATTTTTACCAATTTCAACCAATTCAAGCATTTAAGATCATCAATCCTACCAACCCTCTCTCGAGTTACCGCATCCCCACACTTGGGATACATTGTCCCCAATGTATGGTGCAATTTATAATCTAACTCGAGAAATACCACCTACAGACCATGAACGGCTAATAACCAACTCGACTCAACACAAGGAAACCACTCCCAACACAAAAATTTCACACCACCAAATACACGAAAACAAATAAAACATAAGATAGATAAACACATGCACCTGATCAGAAAACAAGTGAGTGTCTGTATTGGTGTAGCTGATGCGATCTAACCGGAACATACGCCCCTCATAGATTCTTTGAGATCTCACCGGGGATGTTGCCAAACATCCCCACACTTGATTCATTGCATCCGTGGAGATGGAACGTAGAAACCTGTCAAAACACAAACACACCAAAACGAAACAAAAACAAAGTACAAACTCTACATCCTCGGGCTGCCTCCCGAGAGCGCTAAGTTTTAGGTCTTCAGCCAGACCGTACCTGCTATGCGCTACGGTGGTCTCAATGCACACTTACCCACAACATTTCCCATGAATGCATGGAAATTTACATGCCATCTCCATAAATTCGTCAGTATAATTGGCATGTTCAGACTGCACCTGCGGGTTTCGCTAATCCACTTCATGCAATATACCCTGATGTCTTGTTGTTTCACCCTTCTCATCTTCTTCCTCGAACCCTCTTCCCCACACTTATTAATTTGAATGATTGATATGGGGAGAGGTTCGGTACACGCATTCATCTCATCAGACTGCTCTGCCTCCTCATCCTCACACACCATCTGATCCATCAGTGACTCTTCATCAGATAAAGGATTCATTGGTGTGGTATTATCCTCCACAACCTCCTCCTCCATGTGAGAATAATCTCTAATATCAACAGGTAATGGTGAGAGACGCTCTTCTATTTCTATCTTCATTTTTAACTTTTGACACTTGGAAACTAGGCAGCTGATTCGATCTTCATCGGAAAGGTTGGGTGCTAATAAATACTGCTCGAGTTTGGACAAACTCGCTTCCAACATAGCAAGCTTTTTCTCCTCCTCGGTCTGATAAGCATAGACACCCTCGGGCTCAGGATATTCCTCGGGATGATACTGTCGGTATCCCTGATACGGACTTGAGATGTACGCATCCATCATTTTTTTATTCCAATACTCTGGATTTTCCAAATACACCGCGCACACATCTTCATAAACAGAAGTATGATTACGACCGCAACAGAAACATCGTCCATCCGTCCTTGGTTCATAATAAGCATCCTCGTCCCGATCCCATCCGTCAGAGTAATAATCATCCTCCATCTCTAGGTCATAATCATCAGCGTATGATGGAGGTGGAAGCTGTGAAACATAAGACACCGGTTTTCCATGTGCTCTCCTGTAGTGGGCCTCGTGGCAACCGATACACGGATGGCGTGGACCCCCGCACAATATACACGTAGAAAAGCTGAAATTTGTGTAATGCTCTGTCATCTTGCACAACACAACTCAATTACCAAGTGTAAATCACGAACATCAAAGAAAAATCTTTTTGGGATTTTTAAATTTATTTTTTTTAATTTTTAAAATTTTTTTTTTACTAAAACTTAACACTAAACACTTTGCGCACGCCTCCCCGGCAACGGCGCCATTTTGATGTCTGTCGTTAGTGACATGCAAAAACTAACTAAACCAGTAGATAGGGTAAGTCGGATATCGAACCAGAGGAGGATTGTGGAAAGTGTATAATGCTCAGTTTTGATTAACAACTATTAAAAAGTAAAACTCAATTGTTGGATTTAATTGATTAAAAGAATTATCTAAGTTAACGAACAAAAACTAAGATTTGAATCAATAGGTAAGAAAATGGTTCCTCCAGATTTCAGGTTTTGCAGTTAGTTTCCACTTTGTGTTTAATCGTAACCTATATAGACATAGGTATTAAACTCGATTAATTAATTGTGATAACCAACGACTAAGTACTCCGGTCAATACATAACGGGAGGTTATCGAATGATTATCAATTACAATTTACAAACCCTAACCCCATGTCAAATATATCCCAATTACTGGAACTCTCGGGAACTGAATGCTTAGAAATTAAGGTTTAAATAAACGTAACTGTTTACAACCAATAAATCAAATCAAGGTGAAAAGCATCGAATGCTTAGATCACCAAGTTAAAACGATTGTATCAAACACATAGTTTCATCTAACTTACAAAAACCCTCCATCCGGAGGAAACCATAAGAGTTTTAACCGATCATGTGGTAAGATTGATCTTCGTAGGCTTCTCTCTTCTCCGTGCCCCTCCTGTCTGCCATCGAAGATGATGATCGTTTTTGATATATCAAAATTGATCCCCTCACGTGATTGATGATGTTATTAATATCCTCAAACCCTCAGGTGCATGTGGATGAAACTGTGCAAAAAGCCCCCCTCACGTGATTGATGATGTTATGTTGAGCTCTCTATTAATCCTTCTCAATATGGCGGCTCAATCAATGTTCCAACATGTGCATCCTTTATAATCAGCTGTAACTTACGTTTGCGAACCGTAAGTTACGGTCCGTAATTTCTGTTTATTTTGTCTTCGCCCAACCGTAAGCTACGAGTTAAGACCGTAGCTTACGTTCTAAACTTGCTGTTGTTGTTCCATACCTGTCCGTATGCTACACTAGATAACCCATAAGCTACGTTTCATCCTTTGGCCCCTTGTTTCTCATACATTCAACTTTCAACTAATGACATCCAAGCCCCTCAACTTCATTGTATCGTGTTTCTTGTGTTTTCAAGCTATAGCTCGACCCGAACAAGTTCCGAATAATGCAAACCCTCATGATAAACATCCTTGCTTGTTCCGTTTTATCATTAAACTCTCTAATCTGCGTCGTATTACGCGTTTTCTTGTAAAAACAAAAACACACGTAGTGAACATATTCCATGTACATAATCACTTAAACGACAATAAATCACACCAGATAAGCACGTTAACACTCAGGTTTCACACCCTCCATCAGTTGTCTGCTTCCATCTCCGTTAGATTGTTAAGGTTTTACACACTCAAAACAGAGTTTAGACTTTCAGTCCATTTGACCCGTGTCATTTTCCTATTACCTTCCCGTTACCTGTTTGACCCATTAGAGACATAACCCAAATCGGCCCATTTATAAGTACAGGAGGTCGAAAACACTTTTTTAATCAGAAAATTATTAATTAACTGAGAAGCTAGCCTTTTCGGTTTCCGAGAGCTTGTCGAAAACAACATACTTGCAATCTGAAAGAAGTCCAAGATCTTATCCCACAACATTAAACACAACACTGTCTTTTTTCTAAAATTGAGGGCAATACAAGTATAACTTGTTGTCATTTGTCACACATCTTGTAACATGCTCAACAACAACTTCCCACATCTATCACACATCTTTTAGCTAAATTTATATTTGATCTATTTGAAATAAACACAACCCAAATTGACCCGTCCTGCCAAGGTTCAATTTTGTTTTGCATCTGTTTTCTTGCAGCGCTATCCCCGGCATCTCTGGCGAGAATACAACGTGAAAGATTAGCATTTTCCAGTAACGATTTAGGCCAACTCTCTTCAACATCAAGAAAGTTGAGCACATGAAAGAAATCATTATATTTCACAGGGTACCGGTGCTCCGATGCAAGACGGTAATCAACATCGGTAGACACTTTCCTCGCCATCCAACACCTGTAGAATTATATAGATTAATGAATCATTTTTTTGTTGCAAGTTATAATTTATAAATAAAAACCTTATTGAGTAATAGCAACAATAATCATAAATAAAGAGGAGAATCAGTAACCCTAATTGAAATTGCTTGCTAATCCAACCTTTTGCCTTAGTATCTTCAGCAAGTTTGTAAGCCTACAAAATACACAACCTAGCATATAAATGATCATCTACATCCATATCAGATGCATTAATATAACACATATATCTGTGATAGTAACTGCAAAATGCCCAAATCTAGTTCTGAGATCATACTTATCTTGATCTAAGATAACTTTCTCTTATGTAGATGAATAATCATATTACAATAGCTGTTCTAAAGTGATGGTTGTTAATAACAATATTATACTTATCATACTTATCTTGATCTAAGATAACTTGCTCTTATGTAGATGAATAATCATATTACAATAGATGTTCTAAAGTGATGGTTGTTAATAACAATATTATTAAAATTAATGCATGTTCATCCCCCAAATGTAAAGATTGAGTAGTTCATAACATGAAAGGAATAACACAATTTTAATAATATTAACAGTTCATCACCACTTAAGCAAGACTTATGCTACTTCAAACATGTGGCTATACCGAGGAAGTTTACTATCTCTGTCATCATTAAACTTCATTTTATAAATTTTCTTTAGTGTTATTGAACAAAATTTTTTAACTAATTATGGTTTTAAAAATATTTAAATTAATGGTCTTCAATTCTTGAACCACTAATGACAATTTCTACAACCCCATGACACTAATATAACAAAAAGAAGAGTTTGACTTTGAATGTTAGCTAAACTTCAAGTTGTAAAGCAGTTTATTTTCTGAAGCAAAATATATTATGAGACATTCAACGCATTAAAACAAACTTTACTTGAATGGAGATAGTATCTTCTTTATCGATGGTGACAACAAAATGAGACAATATGTTTTCAAAAAATGATACGAAACACCAACTAATCCAAATTCATAACCGATTACCTGATAAGTTCAGTACACGGTTTGAAAAATTGATTAAAATTAATCTGATCTTAGATACATAACTTTAAAGAGTTCAATACATGATTCAGAGATGAAAACATGCATTTAAATGAGTGAATATCACCAAGAACCCACACAGGCATTTAAACTAAGAGTTGGTGTGCATGATTTTACATTGCAAATGATACACTACTTTTACACATTTTAGTTTTTTGTTGAACAAAAATCAAGTATTAACGACAGAAAAGTTAAGAGAGCCCCACATAATATAGTGAGCCAACAACCGTATACACAGGAAGTGAACAAAAGAGAAACTCACCTCATCTTTGGACGATTTTATGAGAGCTCTAACATGTGTTTATTTGCACGAAGTCTGAGAAGAATCAATCAAGAAAATGGACGATGAGATGCTACAGCGAGATAAAGGATTTAGGAGTGGACTAGAGCATACCGATCCAGTAAAAAAAATCGATCTAAAATTCAAAATCACAAATTCAATTTAGCAATTTCACTCGTATCCATGGTTTACAAAAATAAAAAATGACGTTTGAATTACCAATCAGAGTCAAGTTCAATCGACTATGAAGTGGTGAGTCCTCACAACACTTGGCCTGGCCAATATCAGCGAAACTGGTTCAAGTCAAAGACGATGACAACAACCACCGCCGTGAAACCACCTACAGTCACTGGAATTAGCTTTAGATGTATACATAACTTAATCCAAAGATCGGTGTCGAAAACTTACCTTCTTTGCCTCAGCCCTCTTTTGCTCCAGGTCCGGCGACCTGGAGAAAACCAAGCCAGACGTACCACAATAACCTAGCAGACGGCCGGAAGTTATGGCCGATTGGCACCAGGCAAGGATCCCGATCGCCCTTCTCTCTTTATTCTAGCTTCGCTTTCTCTCTCTTTCTCAATACGTTCAATGTTTGTTTTTTAAGAATGCTGGGAGGAGCCACATGTGGATCTGGTAGTAACGTGGAGAGAGCAAAAGGCACAAAAAGAGACCGCCCAGAAAGTCCAATTAGAAAACATCACGTCAAATGACTATTCATTCAACTTGCTTATTATCATATATAGATTATACGTTTTTTAATATCGTTATTTTTTGGTTCAAAATTTTAAACTTTCAGTTTTACAAAACTTTCAATTAGGGGTGTGCACGGTTCGGTTCGGTTCGGGTTTTGAGCAAAACTAAAACCGAAACCGAAATGTCGGTTTTCGGTTTTTGAAAACCGTTCGGTTTCGGTTTTTTCGGGTTTTACATCGGTTCGGTTCGGTTTTTTGACTATTTCGGTTTTTGAAACAAAATATGTAAGATTATAAAATAAAAGATATAATTTAAAATTTAAGGATCTTTCTTATATATTTACATCTAAGTTATTATATTTAGCCTTTTTAATTAATAATGTTCACCTAAACCTAATCTTCTAATATATTTTTATGTTTCTCTGAAGTTTTTATCAAGATATTTTCTTTTATAATACTTTGTAGATTATTTAATTTTTATATTAAATTTTGTTATTTGTTGTAGGCAATAAATAAATCATCTCAATTATAAACAAACATGTTAATGTTTTTATTATAAATACTTAATATTCAAGAAAAAAATTAATAATTTCTAGTAGCATAAGTTAAATACTTAAACAACTTAAACTTAAACGTAAAAGTTTTTTTTCGTTTCGGTTTGGTTCGGTTTTTTTTCGGTTATTGAAGATCGTTATCCAAAAACCGAACCGAAATTTTCGCTTATTAAAAATCCGAAATCCGAACCGTCGGTTTTTGTTTCGGTTCGGTTTTTTTCGGTTCGGTTACGGTTCAGTTATTTCGGTTTTCTGCTCACCCCTACTTTCAATATCATAAAATTTTATATTTTATTAATGTTTAAAATTATATAATATGTATATATTTCAATAAGTCTAATAAGGGAAAATATCAAATAGAAAGTTTATTTTGTCTAGGAAGTGAAGGAAGCAATAGGACTAGGACATGTGGCAACATTTAAAATAAAGAAAAAGGGTATTTTAGTCAATCCAACCCTTTCTTCTTCCTTTTCAAAACCCACTAACTTCAAAACCCACCATTTTCAAAACCCACCATCTTCAACCATTTCTTCACTTTCTATCTCAATAATCACTACATTATAGTGCGATTTTTCATCACCAATCAATGATTCAAACACCCGATCAACGTGTTCTTCATTTTTTTTTGAAGAAAACCCAATTTAATTTCATACAAAATCTCGTTTTTTCCGGTGATTTTGAAGATAATCTCCCGATCCGTTCGATTCGAGGGCTGATAAGTGTTTCAATCATTCAGAAATCGTCAATTGTTGAAGAAATCACTTCGATCCATGTAAGAAATTCTTTAATTTCATTTTTACGATCTTGGTTTTTGATTTAGTCATTGCGTTTTACGATCTTGGCGGGGGTCCGGGGGCAGCGCCCCTGGTAGCGGGATCCCAGGGGCGGCAGCCCCTGGCGGGGTCCAAGGGGCAGAACCCTGGCTGGGGTCGAGCTGCTGTAATAAAAATGCATCAGAAAAATTATTTTTCTGTAAATTGCCTCTGGAAACTGCATTGGTCCAGACAGTTCACAGCACAGACAAAACTATTGTCATGGTTCAATTGCGTTTTAGAACTAAAACATTTCTATGTGTTTTCTGGCCATTGCGTTTTAGAAAAACACATTCTTGAAGTGTTTTTGGTGCATTGCGTTTTAGGTAAAACACTTTTTTAGGTGTTTTCAGTCCATTGCGTTTTACAGAGAACACTTTCTTTTGTTTTTTAGGCAATTGTGTTTTAGAATGAGTCATTTTTAAGTGTTTTCTAGCCATTGCGTTTTACAAATAAAACATTTCTTTGAGTTTTTGGTGCATTGCGTTTTAGGTAAAACACTTTTTATGTGTTTTCAGTCCATTGCGTTTTAGAAAACAGACATTTTAAGTATTTTATGGCCATTGCGTTTTACAAATAAGACATTTCTTTGTGTTTTTGGTACATTGCGTTTTTTGTAAAAACACTTTTTTATGTGTTTTTAGTCCATTGCGTTTTAGAAAACAGACATTTTAAGTGTTTTCTGGCCATTGCGTTTTAGAAATAAGACATTTGTTTGTGTTTTTGGTGCATTGCGTTTTAGGTAAAACACATTTTTATGTGTTTTTAGTCCATTGCGTTTTAGAAAGTACATTTTCTTTTGAGTTTTTAGGCTATTGCGTTTTAGAAATAAGACATTTCTTTGTGTTTTCTGGCCATTGCGTTTTACAATTAAGTCATTTCTTTGTGTTTTTGGTGCATTGCGTTTTAGAAAAATGTCATTTTTAGGGTTTTTTTTCATTACGTTTTACGTAACTGGGGGTTTTTCTATTGCGTTTTACGCAACTGGGTTTTAAATTTTTTTTTTTCAAAATATAGCAATAGTATACTCGTTTTAAATATAAAAAATGCTCGTTTTTTGGTGCAATTTTTATAAAAAAATAATGTCGTATGAAAGAGTTATTAACGTTTAAAAAATGAGGGGGGAATTGGAGAAGAGAGAAACTATTGAATTGGATTGACTAGAATACCCTAAACAAACTCACGCGACTCTTTTCTTCCCTTCAATTTCTTTGATTTAATCTTAGCCCTTGATTAACTAAATGTATGGTTAAGATCACTTCCTAGCTTTACTAGCCAAATAAACTTTCTATTGTATCTCCACCCAGTCTAATAAAACCAATTTTAAAAGTACATAAAACATATAAATATATAAACTAAATACCTACACACTTTTAAAATATAAATAAAAAAAATACAAACAAAATACCTAACACTCACCAACACATCCCCAAACGTCCCCACAAACAAATTCACAATGGATTTCCACAAACAACTCATGGATGGCGCCTCGCAATGAGGCCATGTGTGGAAAAAGGCTCACGGAGGTGCGTTGTGGATGACTGGATGCTCTAGCAAGGTCATGTGATATTTTGATGTTTTTTGTACTTGGTATTTGATGATATTCCATCTGATTCGGAGAGACAACACAGATGCTAACTAACAAATTGAATCAGACATATAGAGTGATTCGGCGAGGAATTGATGATGAAAGTATAGTGATACTGGTGGTGGTGGTGATGGTGATGATGATGATAATGATTAGGGCTGCAAACGAACCGAACAAACACGAACAAGACCTTGTTTGTGTTCGTTTGTTAAGAAATTTTTGTGTTCACGAACGGTTCATGAACACTTGTCAAACGAGATTTTATGTTCGTGTTCGTTTGTTAAGGAAATGAACTTGTTCGTGTTCGTTTGTGTTTGTTTGTTAATTTTAGGCAATGAACGAAAACGAACGTTAATGAACACAAATGAGCATATGCTAATGTTCATAGACACAAATGGAAACAAAAGAAAACAAACAACCATTCATGAACATAATATATAATACATTAACACTTATTAAATATTATTTGTCAGAAATTTTGAAGTATATAAATAAAATATAAAAATTAAAAACTCTAATGAACTATTGAACACAAACGAACACGTTACCGAACGTTCACGAACATAAATAAACGAACACGATCTCTGTTCATGTTCGTTCATTTAACTAAACGAACGAAATTTCTTGTTCGTGTTTGTTTGTTTAATAAACGACCGGACACAAACGAACTTCTCGCCGAACAGTTCACAAACTGTTCGCCAAATGTTTGGTTCATTTACAGCTCTAATGATGATGATAATAATAATTTGATATTATTATTTTATTATTATATTAAAAAGTGATTTACGCACTAGTAAAATTTATTTTAACACTGTGAAGGTTGCTTTGAAGAGTTGTATCCTTGGCTTAATAAGTTGTATTTTAGGCGTACCTTGACTTTGCAACAAAGTTTGTTCATATTGTATCACTCGTTTTCATTAACGAAGAAAAAATATCAGGTCAGAATTGGTATTCAAGTCCACATTAATGATTACTAATGGAGTAATGTTAATAATTAGAAGCCGACCCATATGTGAAATAATTGTAGAATTTAGATTTTCATTATAAGACAATCGCCTTAAATGAGTAGGGGCGTGCATCACTCATCACTCACAACATCCAATCAAGTTCCGCTACGTCATCAAGCTTTATTCTATCAGTAGTGATGGATTTTAGTGAAAATGCCCATCACTAACCACACCCAACAATTTCCCTCTCAACTCAACAATTTCCCTCAAACAATCACTCGTGATGGTGGCCACACGTGCTCAAATCCACAAGTGATGAGGAGTGACGGTGGTGTATCACTTGCTATAACTCGTGATGGTAGTGGTATAATGGGGCGCCCCAGGTGTCCTTATAGCTGATTTTATAATGTATAACTTTTTGTATTTTTCTAAAGATAGCTAATAACTTCAAGCGGAGCGATAGCCTGACCCACCTCATCTAGAATAGTTACTAAGCAAAAACGAACTTAGATTATTTTTTTTAATAGAAGAAGCAAAAACGAACTTGATTATTATTTGTGTTCATAGAAGCAAAAAGTTTAGGTTCATTATCATTCTTCAGGGTAGGGGGTATAATGTTCGGTGAGTTATGTGGGGAGTGGGAGTCACCGATCGGTGACCATACCCACTTGATTGAGTTATGCGTTGAGTGGGTAATCGGTGAGGGAATTCAGGATATGTTCACCGATTTGATTGAGTGCATTGGGTGAACAAATTTGACCGTTTTATAGCCGTTAGTAGCCATTATATATATATATATATATATATATATATAGGGGAAGAATGTATAGAAAACTCACTTTAATTTAGAAAACCCGGGAAACTCAAAGCTCCCGATGTTTTTTTTTTCTTGAAAAAATTTACACATGTTATATACATGTTTTTAAGGGTTTTGGGCAAAAAAAATCAAAAAAGCGCCGAGTAGATATTTTTTAAAAAAATAAACAAGTTTTGGTGTAACACATGTTACATTCATCTGACATATTTGTAACATGTGTTATGTGACACCTGTGTCACTTCAACCATCAAACAAATGCCAAACCAAGGAAATATTGTATTTCATACTTGGGATTTGTATAAATATGTGTATGCTTTGCACATATCAATTCTTGTTCAATTTCATACTCTACAACGCTTTCTGGAGAATTATACGCAAACTGGTGCATAAACGTACTCAGTTTAATGCGACAAATACTCCGGGAGACCATCATACACTTAACATACCTTAAATAACCTTTACATAACTTAGAAATAAGTTTTGAAGGCATTGGTATGGCAAAAACAAGTTAATTCGCTTACAGGGACTAAACTTGACAAACTGCGAAAGTATGCCAATTTGAACTGTAACGAACATTCCGGAACATGCCCATAAGTTAAACATACCATATATATCCTTTACATAGCTTAGAAATAGGCTTTGAGGGGTTTGGTATGCTAAAACAAACTTTTGGATCATTCAGGGGCTAAAAGTGTCAAAAAGTGCACAAGTTTGCACTTTCGCGCATAACCTACGTTCTGAATACATCCGGACATCCGAAAATTTATGTAAGCATTATAATATTATGCCTTAGTGTTTGGCATGAGAAAAATCCATTCGTCGCGTCATTTGGATCATCTTTCGCGCTTATGCGCATTCCGTCGTAATTAAGCGAACATCGCGATCGTACGGCCAAACGAACCGACATCCGGAATATTTTTGAGCATATTTCAAGTCCCCTACACTTTAACTTCATCTTAGAGCCTTGAAATGAGGTTAACGGGGCTTAAACGTGCCAAAAATGGGCCAAAATACGTATTTCTGAAGTGCAGGGACCAAAATTGAAAATTCTGGTCTGGGAACCTTAGGCGGGGCGCGTAAGGATTTGCCAAATCCTTAGGCGGGCCGCGTGAACATGTCTGACAGAAAGATTTTGCATTTAATGCAGAATCTGGCCTTTCGTTCGATCAAGGGGCGATGCCTTTTCACCCAATGAAGAGCCAAGGGTCAAGTTCACTGAACTTATCCACTGGACACATGTACGCACGAGATCAAGGCACGATATTCGATAAAACGATCCTAACGGTTCCACTTTTCCTATAAATACCCCCCCCCCTTTGTGTAAAAATCACAAAATCAGATCTTAAAGCTCTAAGTTGAAACCATTGTTTCATACCTGAGCTATTTGGTCTTGATTAGCACTCGGGGACCCTCCGTAAGTCTTCTTTCGCTCTTTTATTCGCTTTTCGAGTCCGAAAGTCAACGTTTTGTTGACTTTCTGCATTGACCAGCTTATGGTCGATGCGAAGTTCATGGAACTTCATAACGTGAGCGTGATCACGATGTTATAGTCCGTAGTGACTATACCTACTGATCACCACGTTAACTAGGCCCAGTGACGAGTCGTAGTTTCGGCCAAAATGCGCATTCTTGCGTATTTTGTAACCAAACTACTCGTGGGCATCAAAGCCGTTTGTTTTGATGCCAAACCTGTTTCTAAACTTAGTTAAGCATGTTCTAACATGCTTAGCTCGTCACTTTTAGTTTAGTGCTTATATAGGGTCGTAAGGTAAGCGATTTAAACCATCGCTTATACTTTCGAACCCGACCCATTTGGTCGGTCATTAGGACCCGACCAAACACATTAGGTGACCATAGCTATAACCTTCCGAGGTTATACTGTGTGGTCGCAATGTTAGGCGTCCCGAACGCGTTCTACGCGAACGACGCGTTAGGGTAGCATAAGCTACCTAAACGGGTCGTGATGGACCGTAAGCACTTAGATTAGGTTTCATTTTAGTATGTAGGCTTTGCTAAGCCATATCACACGAGTCTCCATACTCGTTTGGTTTACGAACCCGCGTACTATCAGATCCTTCCGATTTGGTCCGGTATATTAACATAGCTACCTATTAGGTGCCGTTTGATATCCCGTGATCTTTAGCATTATCTGGTTGTTATACAAGGAACTCAAAGCAATCTCAGGTGAGTACATTGAACCCCTCTTTTACTGTTTTCTGAACTGTTTTGGGGTGAAGCATGTGTACCTATCTGTTATTTTCATGATTTCAAAGTATAATTGATTATACATGATAGTATTTATCTTTTGACAAACTAAATGACTATCTATGGTTTAAACACTGATTTCTCAAAAATTACAAAAGTAATTGTTGGAATAGTACTTATTTTGTTCACCAGACCGATTGGTAGTATGATATAGCGCTATAGGACTAGACACCCCATTCCTGTTGTCATGGAATGTCTGAAACCAATTCGTTTCTCCATCCAAATAGGGATTTCCTTTGTGGTATCCCTATAGTCTCAAAGGTGTAGTTTGATGCACCAGGTCTGAATGAATTCTTAAATCGCACCTTTAAAGTATATTTTGATATACTCCCAAAAAGTATAGTTTGATATACTCTCATGTGTGGTATTGTACAGAACCAACATATATTTTGTAATCATCCAAAGCATATTGTGATATGTTACTTACATAACTAAAACATAGTTTAATATGTTATTTATCACATCCAAAGCATAGTCGGATATGTTACTTGCAAAACTAAAACATAGTTTAATGTGTTATTTATAAATCCAAGGTATACTGGTAATATACTACTGAAAACTATTATTTTGAACAACCAAAGTATATTTAATATACTATCTATCAAACGATTTAGTTTTGGTTAGTGTTTAGATAACGGAACGAGCGTAATGTGATGAAAACATGGTAGATACGCCGCTGGTACTTCTTATATATAAGTGTTTTCATTGCATTACATACCGTTGCGTTATTTAGTACACTTGGGTTAACAATATTGGAACTGAAAATATATTTTAATATATTACTTATTCAACTTTCTTAAAACCAAGGTATATTTTATATATACCATAAACGTTTTTATTAAAACATTGTTTTTCAAACAACTTAACTTATACAAACTCATTTTACATGGTTATTCAGTTAACCATACATTATTCTCATATTATACATATCATCTGATCCTATCGTTTTTCAAATGATTTACAAGACAAAGCAAATTTACAAAGTTCATGACTAAACATTTTCTCAATCATAAGTCATGAACTCCGTTTTCACAAAACCTATGTATCTCACAGGCATTTTTATGCTGACGTACCTATTTTTACACATGTTTCAGGTGCTGTCTTGAGATGATTGTTGATGCATGCTAAATTTAGGATGGACTCGTGCCTTAGCAACTTTAAAACTTGGAAGATCATAGTTGTACTTATGTGATTGTAATAGAACAACGAGTTCATTTAATCAATAAAACAATATTTAAATTTCCATGTGTTATGAAACAATGATTCTGTTACAACACTCCCCGACGTTTCCGCCACGTTTTGTTGTACCACGTGGTCGGGGTGTGACAGAAAAGTTGGTATCAGAGCTCATGGTTATAGGGAATTAGGTTATTAGTAATGCTTTGACCTAGTCTATAACCTTCCTAGGACCCTAACGCGAGTTTACTTGCGTTTAGTCATAAAACAACACCGTCACCTATCCTTAGGCGACGACCGCAACAAGAACATAAATTTCAAAACCGCTTTGAAAACTAATCATCTGTTCTAGGATGATTGATTACTAGGTTTTGAACCCTCTGTTATAAGGTTTTGAACCCCTTTGAATTTTCAAAACTCTCGTCAAAGTTGGTCTAAATATTGTGAACACATGCAAACTGGAAGGGTGGGTGCCTGTACCCTGAGTTTTCTGTCTAAGGCTAGAGTGTTCGTACAAATCCACATAATCGGACCAGTCACTCTTACCTGGGAACTCTTGGGGTGAGTGTCCACTTATAGGCGAGCATGTCTTCGCGATACATTATTTTGACCTATTTGCTTTGATTAATCACCAGGTCGTTTGTTGCTTTGTAGTAACAGACAGACGGCCACTATCCTTGCTTTCATCAGATTTGTTTCATCTCATTCTTTTCGTCAAATTCTCTCACTCGTTTCCTCTCATGTTTCCTCTTTTAGAATGCCTCCTCGACGTGACAATCAGATGGCGAATGCCGAACTGGCGGAAATCATCGCGCAACAAATGGCTGCTGCCTTCCCAATTCTTTATGCTCAAATAACTCAAGCCATCAACAACAACAACAATGCTCCATGCAATTTCAAGATTTTTAACTCAGCTAAACCGCTCAAGTTCAATGGTTCTGAGGGAGCAACTGGGCTTCTTCAATGGTTCGAGAGCATTGAGAATACTTTCCGTCACGTTCAGTGTCCTGAAAATCGCAAGGTCGAGTTTTCTTCGAGTGTGTTTCAGAAGAGGGCTCTTACATGGTGGAACGGGGTTATGAGAGACCGCGGTGCAGAGGTTGCATTAGCACAGACTTGGGCCGAGCTTAGGGCTCTTATGATGAAGGAGTTCTGTCCTCGTCATGAGCTTAGGGCTCTAGAAAGGGAATTTGATGATTTAAAGCAAGACAGTGGGGAACATCGAGCCTATACTGATCGCTATGAGGAATTGAGCTTGTTATGCCCTACTATGGTTACGCCTCTGGATAAGGCGATTGAGAAATACATTGATGGGCTTCCTGACGTAGTTCAGGACATCGTTACTGGCAGCAACCCTACTACTGTCAGACAAGCCATTGAATTGGCTGCCACTCTGACTGAATCCCAAATCAGGAAGCGCAAGCTGTTTCGGAAGGGCGACCTAAGACCATCTGACAAGACTGCTCATGTGGAACCAAAGGAAGAAAGTGCTGAGGTGTCCAAGAAGAAAAAGCGCAAAGCCTCTCAAAGCTACGCTGTAACTGCTCAAGACAAACAAGTTGCACCAAACCAGCCAACACAACCTCGTAAAAGACAAAACTATGTTGGTACTGCACCGTTGTGCAACAAATGCAACCGTCATCATCTAGAGCAAGAGCAGTGTCACAAATGTACCCACTGTGGGCGGTTGGGACATTTGATCAATGTTTGTCGTTATGCAAATCAAGCTGCTGCAAACCCTGATGCTGTTCAAGCACGGTTCCCTCCAGGGTCATGTTATAACTGTGGTGACCTTACCCACTACAGGAACAATTGCCCAATGCTTGTTAACATACCTCCAGCGCGTGGACGAGTGTTCAACATCAATGAGGCAAACATGAACAATGATGCAGCAGTGAACAATTAGTGTTTTGTATTTCCTTAGTTGCTATCTTTTGACACTTCAAGACAATTCCGTTGTTACATAAATAAAGACTTGTTGTTTTTATTTCTGCAAAATTTATACGTTTGTGTGAATGCTTGATGCAACTTTATGATGTCAGCCCAACGACAAACTACTCGTATGGTTCTGTCATATTATGATCACTTGTGATCTCCCCAAGAACCTTAAACTCTCGTTTCTTTTAAGAAACAAAGTCAAACACTTATTGAGAATCCCTCTATCTTTATAGATAGATCTTCATAAATCGTTAAAGTGCCAAATGAAATCCATAGGTTGGATTCCTAGTGTGCCTTAATATCCATACCTAAGGATAACAAAATAAAGAATCAAGTTAACTAAATTTGGGCTTATGTATTTTCTTACATGTTTTGTGGTTGTATGTGATCCATCCAAATCCTCATAGAATCTTTCATATCTTCATACGAGAGATTCATAATGGGATATCCAAGGATACTATCTTAAACCCTTAATGGATTTCAACAGTGTAGTTAAGTCCCTCGGGTTATAAAGTATTATTCTATAATTGGACCTCTTGAAAGGTCTGCTTAAACAGATTGATTTTGAAAATCTGATTAGAAATATCATGTGATGATATAAAAAAAAATGATCCCTTAAGCGGTCTATTTAAAGAGATCATACGACGGTCTAGTTAAGAAGATCATGTGTTGATCTAGTTAAAAAGATCGTTCGTTGATCGAATTAAAAGGATCCTTTGGTGGTCTAGTCAAATCGCTTCATATTCATTCAAGTAATTTTTCCTACGGATTATGAAATGGACTGTGCGGACTGTGCAAGGAATTACGTAATTATGGAGGCCTACATAATTATGGAATTCAGTGCACAGGAACCACATGAAGTTTCATCATGTGTTAAGACCTAGTGACAAGAATAATGATACGGGAGAAGTCTCGGACCACGACCAATGTCATTTATTCTCACACTCCCCCAATTCTGATCTCAATCACACACCAAGTTTTCCTATGATAAGCCTTCATAAGAAACGTTCGTCAATCAGTAGTTCAAAATTTCATGTTTTACTATTTCAAGGAATTCACTCTGAGGGTTAACAAATTCGCTAAGAATCCTAACATGGCCCAGAGTTTTACCTAAGGGTTCAATGGATCTATTATAAGGCGAAACCTTCACAGCTGTCCTCACGAGTTTCCTCTAGAATTAAATTTCGGGACGAAATTTCCTAAAGTAGGGGAGACTGTGACACCTGTGTCACTTCAACCATCAAACAAATGCCAAACCAAGGAAATATTGTATTTCATACTTGGGATTTGTATAAATATGTGTATGCTTTGCACATATCAATTCTTGTTCAATTTCATACTCTACAACGCTTTCTGGAGAATTATACGCAAACTGGTGCATAAACGTACTCAGTTTAATGCGACAAATACTCCGGGAGACCATCATACACTTAACATACCTTAAATAACCTTTACATAACTTAGAAATAAGTTTTGAAGGCATTGGTATGGCAAAAACAAGTTAATTCGCTTACAGGGACTAAACTTGACAAACTGCGAAAGTATGCCAATTTGAACTGTAACGAACATTCCGGAACATGCCCATAAGTTAAACATACCATATATATCCTTTACATAGCTTAGAAATAGGCTTTGAGGGGTTTGGTATGCTAAAACAAACTTTTGGATCATTCAGGGGCTAAAAGTGTCAAAAAGTGCACAAGTTTGCACTTTCGCGCATAACCTACGTTCTGAATACATCCGGACATCCGAAAATTTATGTAAGCATTATAATATTATGCCTTAGTGTTTGGCATGAGAAAAATCCATTCGTCGCGTCATTTGGATCATCTTTCGCGCTTATGCGCATTCCGTCGTAATTAAGCGAACATCGCGATCGTACGGCCAAACGAACCGACATCCGGAATATTTTTGAGCATATTTCAAGTCCCCTACACTTTAACTTCATCTTAGAGCCTTGAAATGAGGTTAACGGGGCTTAAACGTGCCAAAAATGGGCCAAAATATGTATTTCTGAAGTGCAGGGACCAAAATTGAAAATTCTGGTCTGGGAACCTTAGGCGGGGCGCGTAAGGATTTGCCAAATCCTTAGGCGGGCCGCGTGAACATGTCTGACAGAAAGATTTTGCATTTAATGCAGAATCTGGCCTTTCGTTCGATCAAGGGGCGATGCCTTTTCACCCAATGAAGAGCCAAGGGTCAAGTTCACTGAACTTATCCACTGGACACATGTACGCACGAGATCAAGGCACGATATTCGATAAAACGATCCTAACGGTTCCACTTTTCCTATAAATACCCCCCCCCCTTTGTGTAAAAATCACAAAATCAGATCTTAAAGCTCTAAGTTGAAACCATTGTTTCATACCTGAGCTATTTGGTCTTGATTAGCACTCGGGGACCCTCCGTAAGTCTTCTTTCGCTCTTTTATTCGCTTTTCGAGTCCGAAAGTCAACGTTTTGTTGACTTTCTGCATTGACCAGCTTATGGTCGATGCGAAGTTCATGGAACTTCATAACGTGAGCGTGATCACGATGTTATAGTCCGTAGTGACTATACCTACTGATCACCACGTTAACTAGGCCCAGTGACGAGTCGTAGTTTCGGCCAAAATGCGCATTCTTGCGTATTTTGTAACCAAACTACTCGTGGGCATCAAAGCCGTTTGTTTTGATGCCAAACCTGTTTCTAAACTTAGTTAAGCATGTTCTAACATGCTTAGCTCGTCACTTTTAGTTTAGTGCTTATATAGGGTCGTAAGGTAAGCGATTTAAACCATCGCTTATACTTTCGAACCCGACCCATTTGGTCGGTCATTAGGACCCGACCAAACACATTAGGTGACCATAGCTATAACCTTCCGAGGTTATACTGTGTGGTCGCAATGTTAGGCGTCCCGAACGCGTTCTACGCGAACGACGCGTTAGGGTAGCATAAGCTACCTAAACGGGTCGTGATGGACCGTAAGCACTTAGATTAGGTTTCATTTTAGTATGTAGGCTTTGCTAAGCCATATCACACGAGTCTCCATACTCGTTTGGTTTACGAACCCGCGTACTATCAGATCCTTCCGATTTGGTCCGGTATATTAACATAGCTACCTATTAGGTGCCGTTTGATATCCCGTGATCTTTAGCATTATCTGGTTGTTATACAAGGAACTCAAAGCAATCTCAGGTGAGTACATTGAACCCCTCTTTTACTGTTTTCTGAACTGTTTTGGGGTGAAGCATGTGTACCTATCTGTTATTTTCATGATTTCAAAGTATAATTGATTATACATGATAGTATTTATCTTTTGACAAACTAAATGACTATCTATGGTTTAAACACTGATTTCTCAAAAATTACAAAAGTAATTGTTGGAATAGTACTTATTTTGTTCACCAGACCGATTGGTAGTATGATATAGCGCTATAGGACTAGACACCCCATTCCTGTTGTCATGGAATGTCTGAAACCAATTCGTTTCTCCATCCAAATAGGGATTTCCTTTGTGGTATCCCTATAGTCTCAAAGGTGTAGTTTGATGCACCAGGTCTGAATGAATTCTTAAATCGCACCTTTAAAGTATATTTTGATATACTCCCAAAAAGTATAGTTTGATATACTCTCATGTGTGGTATTGTACAGAACCAACATATATTTTGTAATCATCCAAAGCATATTGTGATATGTTACTTACATAACTAAAACATAGTTTAATATGTTATTTATCACATCCAAAGCATAGTCGGATATGTTACTTGCAAAACTAAAACATAGTTTAATGTGTTATTTATAAATCCAAGGTATACTGGTAATATACTACTGAAAACTATTATTTTGAACAACCAAAGTATATTTAATATACTATCTATCAAACGATTTAGTTTTGGTTAGTGTTTAGATAACGGAACGAGCGTAATGTGATGAAAACATGGTAGATACGCCGCTGGTACTTCTTATATATAAGTGTTTTCATTGCATTACATACCGTTGCGTTATTTAGTACACTTGGGTTAACAATATTGGAACTGAAAATATATTTTAATATATTACTTATTCAACTTTCTTAAAACCAAGGTATATTTTATATATACCATAAACGTTTTTATTAAAACATTGTTTTTCAAACAACTTAACTTATACAAACTCATTTTACATGGTTATTCAGTTAACCATACATTATTCTCATATTATACATATCATCTGATCCTATCGTTTTTCAAATGATTTACAAGACAAAGCAAATTTACAAAGTTCATGACTAAACATTTTCTCAATCATAAGTCATGAACTCCGTTTTCACAAAACCTATGTATCTCACAGGCATTTTTATGCTGACGTACCTATTTTTACACATGTTTCAGGTGCTGTCTTGAGATGATTGTTGATGCATGCTAAATTTAGGATGGACTCGTGCCTTAGCAACTTTAAAACTTGGAAGATCATAGTTGTACTTATGTGATTGTAATAGAACAACGAGTTCATTTAATCAATAAAACAATATTTAAATTTCCATGTGTTATGAAACAATGATTCTGTTACAACACTCCCCGACGTTTCCGCCACGTTTTGTTGTACCACGTGGTCGGGGTGTGACATGTTACACCAAAACTTGTTTATTTATTTTTTTTAAATATCTACTCGGCGCTTTTTTGATTTTTTTTTTTGCCCAAAACCCTTAAAAACATGTATATTACATGTGTAAATTTTTTCAAGAAAAAAAAACATCGAGAGCTTTGAGTTTCCCGGGTTTTCTAAATTAAAGTGGGTTTTCTATAGATACTTACATTATATATATATATATATATATATATATATATATATATATATATATATATATATATATATATATATATATATATATAACTTTTCCTTATAAAAACAATACCATTCTATATCATTTTTCACCATTTTCTTCTTCATCCAACTCTATTTAAAAAAAATTACTTCTATTTTTCCAATGGATGATATACCATCGCTATTCCTTCCGATTGATATTAGTGAAGACGATGATTCTTCCTCGAGCAATAGTAGTTTAATTTTTTTTTTCCAAAATCTTATTAACGAAGCCGCTCAACTGGAAGACACGGGCACTTCTAGAAAAAAGAAATCTGTCCGTCGAGATCGAGTGAAATGTCACGAAAACCTTATGAGAGATTATTTTGTCGAGGAGCCCATATTCAACGAAGAAGTACTTCGTCAAAGGTTTCGTATGTCCAAAAGGTTGTTTTTAAAATTTTTGAGTGACGTGCAAGCGAATAACTCGTGGTTTCAAGACGCCGTGGATGCGAGTGGTAGGAAGAGTTTTACATCGATGCAAAAAGTTACTTCGGCGATTAAGCAACTAGCAACCGGTAACGCTCTAGATGAGTTCGACGAGTATTTAAGTATGTCCACAAGGACTTCCCGAGAAAATCTAGAAAATTTTTGTGAAACGGTATGTAATTTATACGCTTCCGAGTTTTTGCGTAGACCTACTAGCCACGAAGTTGCACTCTTGTACCAAGCTCATGAGGAGAAACATCACCTTCCTGGGATGTTGGGTAGTCTCGATTGTACACATTTTGTGTCACACCCCAACCGATGGCGGAATCATCGGGGCATGGCACTGAGCGAAACAGATTGTCCTGAAGTTTCCATAACAATTATCATTACTATTCAATTTATATAATACGTCCCATACCATACCTCAAATAGCAAACAAATTTTTACAGATAAAATACAGGCAAATATTCTGTTCCGACAACTCAGATTTAAATATAAATATTGTTTATCTATCTCTAGAGACTGAAGCTGCAAGATCTACAGACATCTATGCTCTAGATTTTTATTCTAGCTTCGCCTCCCTAGCAGATAAGCATTTTAAACACCTGTCACATACGTTAAAATAAAGTCAATACATAAAATGTAAAGGTGAGCATACAAGTTTGATAATTGCATATAGAGTTCGAAATAGTTTACGCATAACCAGCACGTACACAGAAGAAAACGAAGCATGTTAATTATCGACATGGATCTATCGATACTAATGACTGCGGGTTGACTGCCCGGGGCAGTTCGCAATACATGATTACCACCGTAATCCATGAAAGTATTTGTCCTTAACAACCCCCGTGTGAACGGGTGCTGAGTCCAAACTATAGTACTATCGTCGTTAAGGCAGGTAGACAGCATTCCACGTGTAAACATAACAACAAGCATTCATTTAGTCACGTAATACATGCGATAACGGTTAGCGTTTAAAGTAATTGAGTAGTGTGTTTGATTGTGATTTAGAATAAGTAACGTATGTAACACCCAAAAGTGCTAAAGCAAAAAGGGTTCGAGTATACTCACAGTGATTGATGGATTGAAGGGAGCACTTGAGAGTAGGGTTAGCCTGAATAGTTTGATAGCATAATGATAAGCAACGCGTAAAACGAAAAACAGGTGTTGGAGGGTCGGATAGCTGGTCGATCGGACGGTAGTCCGATCGGACGGATGATCGTTCGGTTTGCAGTCCGTTCGGACAACTGTCCGGTCGGTCGATAGGCCGATCGGAGGGCTGTTCGAGTGGATTGTTTCTTCCTTTGAGAAGGATGTGTTTGTGTATGATCGTTTGACTTTTGAAGTTTTCGTTGTAGCATTTGAGAACATTGAAGTATCTTTACCTTTCAGGTCAGTTAATCAGACGGTCGTTCGATCGGCCGGCAACCCGATCGGTTAGGTACTTCTAGGGTGTCACCTGATTGGACGGCTGTTCGATCGGGTGGCACTCCTAGTGCATTAAACATATTGAAAATTGACTAAGTGTTGAAGTATAGTATCTCATGATTCGAAGAGTAATCCGATCGGACGGTAGCCCGATCGAACAGCTGTTCGTTCAATACTAGTCTTCAAAACAAATTGATTATGTGTGGGGCCATGTGCTAGCCGATCGGCTGGTCAGTCGATCGGCTGACTGTCCGATCGGCTGGTTATCCATTCGGACAGCAGTCCGATCGGTCAGCATCCTGACCTGATCAGCCTGTTCGTCTAACACTTGGTTGTTCTGATTGTTTGTCGTTATATCGAGGCGTTTTGACAACCAGTTGAACCATAGGACCCTCGTTCTTACTTGCTTCTCCTGATCGGACAGGAATCTCCCAAATCCGGCCGGCGAACTGTTCGGAACGGAGTTTAATGTTTAACCCGAGATCGGTGAACCTCGTAGATAGAATCTGAATCTTGAATCGCACGACTACTAGAATGATTAGTAAGTCGGCACAAGCTTCGTTTCTATCGGTTTTGAAGGCATTGAGTGTAAAAGAGTTGAAAGAAAGTTGGAAAACCATCTTTCAATCCTTTTCTCCATGTAAATGTTTAGATCCATGAAAGATCTTTGTTTGTTTATGTGGAAATCGGCTAGATCCAAGTTATTCTTGGTGGATTGAGGCCAAAACATGAAGTTCTTCAAGAACACCATGATGACATCATCCTAGAACACTTGAATCTTGATGATTTCACGGTTAGAAATCAATATTTGAAAGATAGAAAGGTGTAGGAGTGCGTGTAGATCAAGAAAGTACAAGATTTAGGATGAAATCTTACCGGAATCGAGAGGAATTTAAGAAAAAGAGGGGAGCACGAGCTGGTCGGTTAGAGGTTTCTAAAAGTAGAAGGTTTGAGAGTGACAAGGGGTATTTATAGGATGCCAAATGAGGAAAGTGCTGGCCGATCGTCCAGGCAGCTCGATCGGACAGCCTGTCTGATCGGACAGCAGTCCGATCGGCTGGCTGTTCGATCGGCTGGTAGCCTGATCGATCAGCTGCACGATTCAAGTGTTCGATGCGACGATTCTTGATATTTCGATTTCGATTGAGGACGATGCGAGTACGATAGAGTTTCGATAGAGTTTTTTATTCAAATTACTTTTAATCCCAACCACTATATCTATCATACAATCATCTATATCTCGCGCTATCTCTTCTCCACCAATTATCATGATTCGATTTCGATTGAGTTCGATTGGGTTTCGATTTCGAGTCGAGTTTCGATTGAGTACCACACATAACATAAAGTAAACACGCACATGTAACACATAAGGCACACACACACGTATATTAACCCAAAATTCACGTAATTCGAGTCTCGAGTTCGATGATGATTAGATTAGCTCGATTATTGATTAATTGACTTTATCGCATTGTTACTTCCGATGATTCACAGTCGTAAAGCGGTTCGCATCGATAAGTAAACTTCGATTAACTCGATTTGTAATTAATTACTCCACATAATATATCTAACGTAAAAACATAAAATAGACTAACTACAGTCAAAGAAGTCAAACAGGGATTATGCAAGGAAAGACAGATCGCAATTAGCGATCTTTTCTTCCTTTGACTTCAATCTTGACTTTGACTTTGACATTCGGTAACACGGGGTGTTACATTTTGTTTGGAGAATGTGTCCGGCCTCTCAGGATTTATGGATTTGGCATGCTTTTTGTGTTCCAGCAGTTTCACAAAACGACATCAACGTGCTCCAACAATCCCCGTTATTTCTTACTGAGCGAAATGGAACTGCACCAAAATGCCCATTTTACGTGAACAACCACTTGTACAAGCGTGGATACTATCTTACCGATGGAATCTACCCTACTTGGTCCGTGTTTGTGAAATCATTTCTGCATCCTCACATTGTGAAAGAAAAGAAGTTCAAGAGGCAACACGAGGCGGCAAGAAAAGACGTGGAGCGGGCTTTTGGTATTTTAAAGGCAAAATGGCATATACTTCATCACCCGATGCGTGCTACGAGTGTTAAAAAATTAGGATCTTCGTATATGTGTGCATTATTATGCATAATATGATTCTAAAAGACGAGGAAACGCGATTGCACCGGTACATATTCGGGATCCTCCAGTCGAGCCCGTTTTCGAAGACACTGCTTATAACGAGCTCATTGATGAATATACGCATTATAGACTAAAATATGATCTTGTGGAGCATCTTGGAGAACAAGATTTACCCCACCTTTTGGCAGATTCCGACGACAAATAGTTAAATTAGGTTGTTTTTAAATTTACTTTTATATTTTAGGAAAATTGGTTTTTAATAAACCAACCTTTGTCCCGTTGGTAAATAAAAATCTTAACTACGTAATTGGTATACAATAATCCTACCTATCAACATGTTGGTACTCAATAAACTTTCGTTAATTTTTTTTAACTGAAGTTAGTTTTTAAGTTTTATTTATTACACAAACAGTGACTGTAGTTGTAATTTACTAGTTTGATTCTCGAATTCGGTATTATACGTGTGTGCATATTACGGTTTGATAACTACATTTATTTTAATAAATATGTGAACATCTTACAAAATAGTTAAAACTAGTAAATTACAACTACAGGGACTGTTTGTGTAATAAATAAAACTTAAAAACTAACTTCAGTTAACAATAATTAACGGAAGTTCATTAAGAACCAATATGTTGATAGGTAGGATTATTGTATACCAATTACGTAGGTAAGATTATTATTTACCAACGGGACAAAAGTTGGTTTATTAAAAACCAATTTTCCTATATTTTAATGTCATGTTATTTATTTTAATTTTATGTAATGTGTTTTTTTAATTAAAAGTACCTTTATTTACATTAAAATATGTTTTGTTTATTTATGAATAATTTCTAGAAAATAAAAAATATATAACTCAAACACCCTAGGGTGATTAACCATACCCCTTGATTGGGGGCAAAATAGGAAGTGAAATGGGGAGTTGACATGTCATAATATTATTGGGTAGGATTTCACTCAATCACCCTAGAGTGATACAACCAAGTGGAAGTGTTCTATTTTCTCTTTCCTTTTCTTTCTTTTCATTCTTTCCTTAAAATTGTGATGGATTTTGTTGGATGTAGATAATTGAAATTCACAAAATAGGTCATGGATTTTGTTCAATGGAAATTAATTGAAATAGAATCTATCGTTTTTTCTCATAAAGAAGGGAAATAGAACTAAAAGTAAAAATTGGTACGTGAAAGTATGAGTAATAAATTACTACTAGTAATTTGTGACACAACCTCAAATTCAACCCGAAAGCGACACGAAAAAAAACACGTTTTAGGTGAGTTGACATGTTTTAAAATATGTCAATTTGGGCTAACATTCTTAAAAAACAACAAGTTGACTCATTAATCCGTTGAAGTATTAAAGAAAAATAGTTTTTTTTAATTCTTTTTTTGTATTTTTCCATTTTTTAAGGTACACTTACAATTTCCAATCCATTTTCAAGATCTTCAATAATTTCCAAAGATAACTGTTTATATTACTTATTTTACAACCTAACAACCTGTTTATATCTCATCAACATTTACGACCCATTTAAAAAAATGGATTAAAATAGAGGGCAGACACGGCCCCGTGCCCACCTGGAGGCCCGTGGTCTTCTCTTTCTCTCCCTTTATTAATTGCAGATATCAGGTCTTTGTACCAACACGCGCCGTGGTGACAGAGCACGGCCCTGTGGTGAGTGTACTTGCTGTACTATCACAGATTCTGCGAATTCTAGAGTTGACCACAGCAAATGTTGAGTTGGCACGACCCCGTGTTGGTTTGTCTTTTAATGTTGTCTTTTTCTGCATGGAATTTTGACTGGGCACGACCCCATGCCTGGTGGGCACGGTCCCGTGCCTAAGCTTTTATTTTTGTTATTTTTGTTGTTTTGGATGTGGAAGGGGGTTCGACAGGTCGTGTCAATCCTTGTGTTGGTTTCTACTGTTAATTTGTTCCTTTTATTTGTTTAAGCTCTTTTGATCCTGTAAATTAAAAGTAAATAAAGAAACATGCTTTTTCCAACATTAGTACCGAAAAATGGTTGATTTTATGCATTGTTTGATGTAATTTATATGTTGCATTTTGCGCATATCAAATACTCCCACACTTGAATCTTTGTTTGTCCTCTAGTAAAACTCTATAATGTGGCTTACACACCCAAACAAAATTGGTAGAAGATAAGTTTTGGGCTTATCATCAGAGTGTCGACAATCCAAAAGTTCTAAATTTATTTTGTTTTTATTTTATTTACAATCTTATTCGTCATAATTTAGTTGAAACACATTTTAGGAAAAATTATTTGTTTTCGGCATAACATGCCTTTCTAAAATTCTATTTAGTTATATACAAATTTATGCACCTCACAAGTGGTCAATCAACACTGGGCCGAAGATGTTTAAGTGAAAACTGTAACACCTCGTAAAATCGTACCCAATAAAATAAAGACACGTGTCAAGTAATACAATCGTGTTATGAACCCGGATCCAGATAAAGATGTACGCTAGGATTTAAAAGCGTCGACATGTTAATTTATACCTCTGAGCGACCTATTAATAAATCCCTAACCATGATATACTTAATCAACATCTAAATTGTGTAAATAAATCTGGTTATCCTAAATAATAAAGTGGTTATAACCAAAGACATGGATCCAATGTGAATTTTCAATAATTTTGACATCTAAAACCTCCCACAAGAATCCAAAGTTATGTAAGTACATGGAAGGCATGCAAAGGCTGAAAACTTGGTCCCCTCTACTGAAAAGAAGCACAAGATTCAGACTAGAAAAGTTGCATGGTCAAAACCTTAAAGTTTGCAAGTTTTTGTTTTCTGGTCATCGGATACGGACCGTATGGCCTTAGGCTTACGGTCCGCAAGCTCTGCAACTGGGCGATATAAGCCAGGGTCGGTTACGGACCGCATCCGTTTGAGCATACGGTCCGCAAGAGGTGCATAGGGACTGCAAGGGCTTTTGCTTACGGTCCATAAGCCAGTCGCTGGCAGCAGAAATTGGACAGCTGCCTGTTCAGCAGGTTGCACCACCTTATATGGGTGGTTTTCGAAAACAGGGACCTTGCAACTGGTATTTAGCAACATAGGGACACCTGGGAACATCCCATAACATCAGTAGAGTGGCTTGGCATGATCTTGTGCATTTGGGGTTCCTATATAAAGAAGTGAAGTTGCAACCATTTTTCACATTCATTCAAACTCACTTCAAGCTAGTTTCTGGAGCTCTCTGGTTAGCAACCAACTTCTCTTAGGCTCCATAATCATAATTAGGACTGTTGTAAGTGTCCTTAACCCTTCTTAATTCAGTTTAGCTTAGTTAATTAGCTAAAAGTCAAACCGTCGTAATTAAGGTTTGACTTCGAGATTAATCAATAATTACCCAGTCAAATCTCGAATTAAAATTACCTATGAGTAGGTAATTATGTGGGTAACAAACCCTTAAAAGGGTACCCTCTGATTCCCACTCTAACTAGGTCAATTGTCGGGTCAAACTTGATCTTAAAAAGTCAACAGAAAGCTTAATTTCAAATAAATGCATAATTAGCAATGTAGAAGCTATGCAACCTGTTTTATCATTAATATAACTTGGTAACTAATGTAAGAACATGTCTAAACATGTTCACCCCGACAATTTTCAGTTAGGCTCGGTTTGGAACCGAAAGTCGCATAGTTTGACTTCTGCTTTGACTTTTAGTTCTGACCCATTTGAGCATAGTTTAGAAATGCCTTAGAGCTTATTTAGGACCAGGTTTCATATAAGTATATCTCTCTGAGATTATACAACTTGGTTCATTAGTTATCCGATTCACATGCATGTTTCCGTTAAACGCTTAAATGTTGACTATTATGCCCTTTTCACCTTAAACTGTGATATTTGATAAAGTAAAAGAGTAGACACCTTAGTTACTGATTTATAAACTTGTACCTAAAATTTGACATCAGTTTGAGGTCTATATTAGGAGTTATGCTCATTAGCGTAATTAGAAAGCTTTTTGTGAATTAAATGGCATAATTAGCATATAGCGTAACTAAACCCAATTTTTGATACCAAACTTTATACCTACTGATGTAAAATAATATTTTGGGATTTTTAGAGATTTTTATTTATTTTTTGGCTGAGCATAATTTAGAGTTCTAAGCTTATTTCGATTATTGCCGGTTTTGCCCTTTCGGGCTATAAAATGAGTTTTACAAATCCTTTTGATACCAAACCTTTTTCTACTGATCTAATATGATAAATAAATTATTTTGAGCCTTCTGGAATTATAAAAATATCAGCTTTCCTTTGAAAACCCGGAAATGGCTCCAAATCGCCTTTTAAGCGTTTTTAACGCATAGTATGGATCAAAACTATTTTAAACATATAAGGATTAATGCCTACTAATATATTCAGTAAATTTTTATACTTTAGCAGTAAGCAAAAGTTTTAAACTCAGATTTCCAGTTTTGACCTTTTAGGCTTATGTGAAATTACCAAAATGCCCCTACGGTGCATAGTATGGTTATAATTAATAAATTTCACATATAGATGATACCCTACTGTTATAACTTGATAAATTAAGTATATTTACTGAATAAATCAGACCTGTAACTCAGATTGCTAATTAAACTCTTTTATAACCTTTTAAATGACGATAATGCCCTTACGAGGCATAGTTTGTGTTTAAAATCACTTTGGGCATAATAGAAGATATCTTACTGATGTCACAACATATTTAAGGCATATCAACTTGGGAAACTTGTATATGATTCATATGGTTACTCGTTACGCACTTTGCGCGTTCGGATTGGCTTATGTAACTAGTTTGCATATATTAGCCGAAACGAGTCAAACCATATCATTTTTCTCTCAAATCCAGAATGTGTATAAGATACCCATAGTAAACAAGCATACAAGCTTGTTGGGTCAAAATCACATTCTAAAGCGGTCTTCGCTTTGTCATGCGTTTGAACCGTATCTTCCTTTATAACTAACCGGTCTAAGCTTAGGCTAAATTAAAGACCCGTTATAAATCTAATAGGTTATTATAAACCTTCGTTCCAGAATAGGAGACCCGGTAAAAGCTACGTGCACTTGCTTATTGTGATTATTACTTGCAAAGGTAAATACTTTGAACTTATTTTCCCTATACGGGCTTGGGGTACGGTATATAAAATACCGCTTGGTTGGGCATTGAATCTTTAATCAAATGAAGGTTAAATCATTGAAATGACCCGTTAAAATTGTTTTGTTTGCTTAAAGCCTTTGGGAGGTTAATGACCATGTCCCGGATATCCTTGGCATCATTTTAAGAAATGGCCACGACCAAAGCATGCGGGTGTAGGCGTACACCCGTTAGTGCATAAATAATTAGTAAGGTATAACCGCCGGTTTCGGGATTAACCGCTGCGGGACTATATCATGTGGTGTGTCTATTGATCTCTAACCCGGTGTAAACCCGGGCTACTGAACGTATAAGAAACATGTAATTCTTTTACAAGTTTATATTCAAATAATTATCCCAAGTTATAAAAATCTTTTGTGCCATGTCCATTCAAATCAATTTTAAACCTTTTCAAAATGAGTCAGTTAAATTGTATTTACCAGTGTAAACTGACGTATTTTCCCAAAAAGACTAAGTGCAGGTACTACTCATAATAGGCTGGCCTCTCCTTAGCATCAATAAAAGTCTCGCAAGCTTGGATGCATTTAAGTCTGTTGAACAAGTTTCCTCTTTATTTTTGATCCGCCTGTGGATATTATTCGACCATGATGTGATACTTAATATTACACTTTTATTTGGTTGAAATAAAATCTATCTTTTGCTTCCACTGTGCATTTAAATTGTGTTGTTTAACTATGATGATATCAACTACGTCACGATACTCCCCACCGGGCCCACCGGTAATACGTGGAAATTTAGGGGTGTGACAGATTGGTATCAGAGCCAACACTGAGTGAATTAAACACTAGCCTTTTGTGTTTAATCTCAGTTACACGAATTGCACATTCCTCGATCCTCGAGTCTAGACAAATAACATAGGACAAATTCCGTTTTTTTTTTTATTTTTGTCTTTTATTTTATGTATTCTTATCATTATCTTTGTTTATAATTGACAGGTTTGACAATGCCGCCATGATTCAGAAGGGGTAGAGGCAAGGCCCCAATGACGGGCCATGATCACGAGGCCGATCCTTCTCACCGGCGCACACCATCCATTACCATGAGCACTAGTCCCCAAGAACCTTGGAAGACATATATTGAACCCGGGAGGCAATCTGTCTCCCTAAGCTCCTCACCATCCTACCTTCATTCTTTTGGGCCTCAGTCAGAAAATGAGCCCAACAACCCCCAACCTTCCTTCATACCTCTACAGCGATCAAATTCGCACCATTCTTTTGGCGACCCCACTCCCGCCTTTCAGAGCCGGTTCAACCTGGCTAACTACATCCAAGAACCCGTGGGTTTTAACCCACTAGGACCTGAAGATCACTTTTCGGGTGACACCGACATGGATGAGGACACGGATCCCGTCGAGCCTGCAACCGGGACCCCAAACCATCCCATCGAGATCTCTGATGGGTCCTCGTTTCATGGATCGCCTTACCGCGGTCCGGATAGCTATCAGGCGAGGTTCAACCAGTTTGAATGGTATTTTACCCCATCTGAACACTCGTCTCCCTACCAGCAGCAGCAGGATCCTTACGAGGATTCACGCTTTGTGGCAGTTACTCCACCGCCACCGCCACCACCACCAGTTCAGCAGCCGCCTCTGGAGCCACCAAGGCGACGTAGATCAAACGCACGGATGTCCGTGTGAGGAGGAGTGCATATCAACACCCCTCAACCATCAAGTGGCAGTCACTACCCGCCACTCCAAGAAGAAGACTCACAGATGGGGGGACCATCAAACCCCGTCTCGTAGGCAAACTCTGCGCCTGTGGCGCCACCATTGGGTTTTGATAACCCAATCCCTGCATACGCCGGTTCAGCGGCGTATAACCCATTCGAGCTACCGGGCCACAACAACTACAACTATGCCAATATGGACCCGTACCAGGAGGCATGGGACTACAACGCTCGTCACCCTGAAGGACCCTATGGTGGTCCTTGGACCACTGGGTACCCATCTTATGTGTACCAGCAACGCCACCTCCTCAACCTCTGTATCAGCCACCCTCTAAGAAAAATTAGTCAAAGAAAGATGATGATCGACATTCCTCAAACCAAAACAGTGTTCCATCCAAGAGGATAGTGTTTGATAATGAACCATGTGCTAAGTCCTGTACTTATAAATATTTTGTTTCTTGCAAACCCCGAGATTTCACTAGGGAGAAAGGGGCAGTGGATTGCATGACCTGGTTGGATGAGATGGACACTGTGGTAGATATCAGCGGGTGTGCTGACAGGGATGTTGTAAAATTTGTATTTCAATCGTTCAAAGGTGAGGCCTTAGCCTGGTGGAGATCGTTGATTCAAGCTACTGGGAAGATTCCACTGTACAATATGACATGGAATCAATTTGTTACCCTCGTCAAGGAGAACTACTGTCCTCAGCATGAGGTTGAAAAGATTGAGTCGGATTTTCTGTCATTGGTGATGAAAAACCTGGATTGCCAAGCTTACCTTACGAGCTTTAATACAATGTCAAGGTTGGTTCCTTATCTTGTGACCCCGGAACCCAAAAGGATAGCTCATTTCATTGGGGGTTTAGCCCCAGAGATTAAGGCAAGCGTGAAGGCCTCTCGGCCAGCTACATTCAGGTCTGCAGCTGATATATCTTTGTCCCTCACACTGGACGCGGTCAGGCAGAGATCGCTGAGGAACACTGATGCAGAGAAAAGGAAGCGTGAGGATGACAACTCACGACGGTCAGATAAGAAGCACAAGGGAAACAATAACCACAAGAAGGGTTCTGGAAATAAGAAGGATGGTCAACAGTCGGGTGATAAACCCAAGTGCAAGGTCTGTAAGAAGCACCATTTCGGGAGGTGTAGGTATGAGTCAAAGTCCCAGTCACAGCCAAGGCCATATGAGATTTGCAAGTCAAGTGAACATAAGACTCTGGATTGCAAGAAACTGAAGGATGCAACGTGCTACAGTTGCAACGAAAAAGGGCACATTAAGACAAATTGCCCAAAAGCTGCAAAGAAAGCTGATGAAGGGAAGAGACCAATTCCAGGGTCTTTCAGATGAAAGCGCAGGAGGCTATCCAGAACGACAACGTGATAACAGGTACCTTCCTAATAATTGATGTTTACGCAAGAGTGTTGTTTGATTCTGGAGCAGATAAATCTTTTGTAGATAATAAGTTTTGTGAGTTGTTGAAATTGCCTGTTAAAGCCTTAAGTGTAAAGTATGAGGTTGAATTAGCTGATGGCACCTTAGAGACAGCCTCAACCATGTTAGATGGATGTTTCATATCCATTAGGAACCACACTTTTCCTTTGTCCCTAATTCCCTTTATGCTAGCCGGATTTGATATAGTGATAGGCATGGATTGGTTATCACAGAACCAAGCCCAGATTGTATGCAACAAGAAGCAAGTAGTAGTCAAAACCCTGTCTGGTGAACCACTTACCATTCAGGGAGATACCCAGTATGGACTACCTGAGCAAGTGTCTATGCTCAAAGCATCTAGATGCTTGAAGAAGGGTTGTGTCATTTATATGGCACAAGTGACTATTGATGAGTAGAAGCCCAAGATTGAAGATATCCTAGTCATTTATGAATACCCAGAAGTTTTCCCTGAAGAGCTACCTGGTTTACCACCAGATAGGCAAGTAGAATTCAGAATTGACATCATCCCTGGAGCAGCACCTGTTGCAAGAGAGCCTTATAGGTTGGCACCAACAGAGATGAAGGAATTGAGAACGCAGTTAGATGATTTTCTAGCTAAAGGTTTCATTAGGGCTAGTTCGTCTCCTTGGGGAGCGCCAATCTTGTTTGTCAAGAAAAAGGATGGATCAATGCGTCTTTGCATTGATTACCGTGAACTTAACAAGGTCACTATCAAGAATAGGTATCCTTTGCCCAGGATCGACGATCTGTTCGATCAGTTACAAGGGGCAAGCTACTTCTCTAAGATCGATTTGAGGTCAGGCTACCATCAATTGAAGGTTAAAGATGAAGATGTACACAAGACTGCATTTAGGACTCGTTATGGTTATTACGAGTTCCTAGTGATGCCTTTTGGGCTCATTAATGCACCTACCGCATTCATGGATCTCATGAATCGCGTTTGCAAGCCTTATCTGGATAAATTTGTCATCGTCTTCATTGATGACATTCTCATCTACTCAAAGAGCCAAGATGACCACGAGAAGCATCTCCGTTGCATTCTCAAACTGCTTCATCAAGAAAAGCTCTATGCCAAATTTTCAAAGTGTGAATTCTGGCTTCGTGAAGTCCAATTCCTTGGACATGTTGTTAGTGAGCGTGGTATCCAAGTGGATCCCGCTAAGATTGAAGCTATTATGAACTGGCAAGAGCCGAAGACGCCTACGGAGATTCGCAGCTTCCTAGGACTGGCAGGATACTACAGACGATTTATCGAAAACTTCTCAAGAATTGCAGCACCCCTGACCTTACTCACTCGCAAGAGTAGAAAGTTTGATTGGGGGCCTAAGCAGTAAGAATCCTTCGATATTTTGAAGCAGAAGTTGAGCAACGCTCCAGTGCTGACGTTACCTGAAGGAATTGATGAGTTTGTAGTGTATTGTGATGCATCACACACCGGGATGGGATGTGTGCTTATGCAAAAAGGCAAGGTCATTGCCTATGCTTCACGCCAGTTAAAAGTGCACGAGAAGAACTACAGCACCCATGACTTGGAGCTGGGTGCCGTTGTATTTGCACTAAAACTATGGAGGCATTACTTGTATGGAACCAAGTGTGTGATCTACTCTGATCACAAAAGCCTTCAACACTTGTTCAATCAGAAGGACTTGAACATGAGGCAGCGACGCTGGATGGAAACTTTGAATGATTATGATTGTGGAATAAGATACCATCCAGGCAAGGCAAATGTGGTTGATGATGCCTTAAGTAGAAAGGAAAGAGTGAAGCCGATAAGAATCAATGCCAAGAGCATTGAGATAAAGAACAGTTTGAACGAAAGGTTGTTAGCTGTGCAGAAGGAAGCTGTTTTGGAAGCTAACTATCCTGATGAAAGGCTAGGAGTAACTGAAGAACAGTTATCCTATGGAAAGGACGGAATCCTAAGGTTAAATGGACGAATATGGATTCCAGTTTATGGAGGACTTCGGGAAGTTATCCTCCAGGAAGCCCATAATTCCAAATATTCTGTTCATCCTGGAGCTGATAAGATGTACAAGGATTTGAAGGCAAACTATTGGTGGATAGGCTTGAAGAAGCCTATAGCTGCCTATGTAGCTAAATGTTTGACATGTGCACAAGTCAAAGCGGAACATCAGAAGCCGTCAGGTTTGCTACAACAGCCTGAAATTCCCACTTGGAAATGGGAAATGGTGACAATGGATTTCATTACCAAGTTGCCAAAGACAAAGAAAGGGAATGATACTATATGGGTGATAGTAGATAGACTGACTAAGTCAGCACATTTCCTACCTATTAAGGAGACTTATAGCTCCGACATGTTAGCCCAATTGTATGTAGACAAGATTGTATCTTTGCATGGTGTACCAGTGGCTATTATCTCTGATAGGGATACTAGGTACACATCGCATTTTTGGAAAAGTTTCCAACAGTCTTTGGGCACGCGCTTAAATTTCAGTACGGCTTACCATCCTCAGACGGAAGGGCAGAGTGAGCGTACCATTCAAACTCTGGAAGACATGCTACGTGCATGTGTGATTGATTTAGGTGGTAGTTGAGATAACCACCTACCATTGGTCGAGTTCTCCTACAACAATAGCTACCATACAAGCATTCAGGCTGCGCCTTTTGAGGCATTATATGGTAGGAAATGCAGAACGCCTATTTGTTGGGCAGAAGTAGGAGAAGCTCAGTTATCAGGTCCCGGCATAGTATTTGAAACGACAGACAAGATTGTCCAGATTCGTGATCGCCTGAAAGCTGCCAGAGATAGGCAGAATAGTTATGCTGATAAAAGGCGAAAACCTCTAAAGTTTGAGGTTGGTGACAAAGTTTTGCTTAAAGTATCACCCTGGAGGGGGGTGATGCGATTTGGTAAGAAAGGTAAGTTGAGCCCAAGGTACATAGGACTATTCGAGGTTATCGAATGTGTCGGATCAGTGGCCTACAAGTTGAACTTGCCTGAAGAGCTCAGTGGTATTCACAATGTATTCCACATTTGCAATCTGAAGAAATATCTAGCTGATGAATCACTAGTCATACCACATACGGATGTGCACATAGATGAGAGCTTGAAATTTGTGGAAAAACCTTTGTCGATTGAGGATCGACAGGTTAAGAAGCTTCGAAGGAAGAATGTGCCTATTGTAAAGGTAAAATGGGATGCCCGCAGAGGTCCCGAATATACGTGGGAGTTAGAGTCCACAATGAAGGAAAAATACCCTCATTTGTTTTAGCAAATCTCGAGGTCGAGATTTCTTTTAAGGGGGTGAGGATGTAACACCTCGTAAAATCGTACCCAATAAAATAAAGACACGTGTCAAGTAATACAATCGTGTTATGAACCCGGATCCAGATAAAGATGTACGGTAGGATTTAAAAGCGTCGACATGTTAATTTATACCTCTGAGCGACCTATTAATAAATCCCTAACCATGATATACTTAATCAACATCTAAATTGTGTAAATAAATCTGGTTATCCTAAATAATAAAGTGGTTATAACCAAAGACATGGATCCAATGTGAATTTTCGATAATTTTGACATCTAAAACCTCCCACAAGAATCCAAAGTTATGTAAGTACATGCAAGGCATGCAAAGGCTGAAAACTTGGTCCCCTCTACTGAAAAGAAGCACAAGATTCGGACTAGAAAAGTTGCATGGTCAAAACCTTAAAGTTTGCATGTTTTTGTTTTCTGGTCATCGGATACGGACCGTATGGCCTTAGGCTTACGGTCCGTAAGCTCTGCAACTGGGCGATATAAGCTAGGGTCGGTTACGGACCGCATCCGTTTGAGCATACGGTCCGCAAGAGGTGCATAGGGACCGCAAGGGCTTTTGCTTACGGTCCGTAAGCCAGTCGCTGGCAGCAGAAATTGGACAGCTGCCTGTTCAGCAGGTTGCACCGCCTTATATGGGTGGTTTTCAAAAACAGGGACCTTGCAACTGGTATTTAGCAACATAGGGACACCTGGGAACATCCCATAATGTTGGATCTGAGTTTGATTCTGATTTTATTTTGTGTTTGTAATTAAAATGAAAATGGATGAGTGTACAGCGGAATTATGATGAAAACAAACTTTGCATACAATCAAACGAGAGTAATACTTTGATCAAACATCTTTACACAATGAATCGGAAGATTGAATTTATTTCAATAACGATTACAATGATTGATGAATGAATGCAAACTCCCCCTCAGCCAGAGCTCAGTTGTTTGTTCGTGCAAAGAAGACGATGATGCAAAAGAGCTAATAGAACAGTACAAAGTACTGATCTATTTATAGGCACTTGCAAACTACTGAGCATCTTAGCTGACGTCACCATGAAAGTGACATCTAACCTCCTAACAAACTCTAACCTCTGATCTATACAAACACTGATATGTTAACTACTGCTATTACATTATATTACAAAACAGACTATTGATCAGCTGCTGCAACCTTCCACTGCTGTGAACCCAACAACACTTGTCTGGATCAGCAGAGCTTGACTCAAAGCAGTAGATTGAATAAGCAGGGCTTTAGTCTTTCATCAGGTCTTTACTTAAGCAGCAGTTGTAGGTCAGTATTTTGCAAGATCAGCAGATAGGAGGTCAGCAGTTGTTGAAATCACTTTCAAGGGGAGAGATTTGTATGTAATCATCTGCTTATTCTGGATCCACTGCTCTGATCCAGTTTTGGCTTTAATTATCTGTTCCTCTGATAGGATTCAATCCCAACAATCTCCCCCTGGAACAGATAATGACAAAACTCTTCATTATTGTGGACATTTATTGCCTCATCAACAGTTCCCTTATCTGACCTTTAAATTGTAGTTCAAAGTCAAGGGCATCTGTGTCTTCATCATCCCTGCTAAGTGGAAGATCAAGGAGATCCTGCAAATCTTCAAGACTCAGGCCAAGAGCTTGTTTCCTTGATATTTTCTCCACTTCTCCACCAGACCTGAGCAAAATCAATACGCAGGTCTATTGTCAGTTTCCCACTTTTGTATTTTTGAGCCAGGTGGGTTTCTTGGGAGATGTTTATTTGCAGAGGTATTTGGTGAGGCTGGCCTATTCATAACTGGCTGACCAGTATTTGCAGTTTGATTCAAACCAAGAGTTTCTATGATCATTTTCTTTATGCCTTCTTTTACAAGGTCATCTCCTTTTACCAACTCTTGGATGGTTTCAGCTCCCAACTGTTTGTGTGTCCTTCTTTTATAGATGGCAGCACCAGTTGGAGCAGTGGTTCTCCTGATTTGCAGCTTTGATGGTCTTTTTGAAACCTCAGCTTCAGGATAGTCAGGCTTTTGAGGAACTTTTGGATCTTTCTTTCTTAATTCCTCCAACCTTTTGTAGGTGATCCTGACCACATCTTCTTTCCATCTAGCAATTTGTCTTTTGTTTCCATATTCAGCAGCAACCAGTTCTTCTCTCATTCTTTTCAGCTCTACCTGTTTGTCAGGTACATTCTTTCTAAACTTTGCCCAGTCAGGAGGAGTGTGAGTGACTTTCCTTTGTATCATGTCTTGAATTCTTGCTGCTTCATTTTCAAGCTCAGGAACAGTCCACTCTTTGTACATGTATCTCTCTCCTTTGTACTTCTTGTGAGCCATGATGCTTTCAATATAGTCTTTCTTCAAAGTTTCAGCTGCTCTTTCTGAAATTTGTTGACTGACATTTTTTGCAAATTCTTCTAGGGATCTGACTTGTGTGAGCAGATATTGATAGTTTCTAGAAATTTCTTTGTCAGATTTCCCTTGTGTGTTTCTTTTTGAGATATCCTCTGCTTGTTTGTCCTTGATCTTCAAATATTCATCAACATTTTTAGGCCAGGGATATCCTTTTATTGATGGCAACCTCCTTTTGGCAGGGTCATCCTCATAGTAAAAAGATTTTATTTCTTCTCTAACAGCTGCTAGTTCAAGAGGAAACTGAACACCTGCAGGAGGTAAGGGCTTGTGCATTCGAACTAAAGAAAGAGTAACTGGTGTTGATATTGTGACAAGAGCTAAAGATTTTGAAGATGTTTGAGATGGTGAAGTGTCATCATCTATGAGAATTAGCCTTATCCTTTTTGTTTGAGGAGGGGCTGATGATGTTTTGGATGGAACAGTGGTGGTGGATGTAGTGGCAGTGATTTGTGATCGACTAACAGTTGTTGAAACAACTGGTGTTCCAACCACTGTTGTCTTTACAGCAGATGTTGTAACAACAGCTGTCTTCTGCCTTTTGGCAGGAGGTGATTTTGTTTTTGGTGGTGATGGTGATAAGGCAGTGGATGTAGTGTGTGTTGAAGTGGTGTGTGTTGAAGTGGGAGCAGATGTTGAAACCACTGAAGTACCAACAGTAGTGGGTACAACAGGAGTTACAACAACTGTTTTAGGTGGTGGTTTTGGAACAGACTTTGAACGTCTGGTTGGAATGGATTTGGGTAGCCTTACTCTTCTTGTAGGCTTCTTCTTTTCATCAACAAGATTTTCATCATCTTTTGACCCTGAAGTACCCTGATCCGGATAATTCACCCTGGCTTTCCTTTTGGCCTCTCTATCCCTTTTTACACTTGCAACTGCTTCTGCCAGTGCATTTGTGGTCACATCAATTTTCTTGCTTCCATCTGGCAGAGGGATCTGTTTGGTCATGTTTGCATTTTCTGGTGCAATGTAGAGACCATCCTCTATTCCCTTCTTTTTCCACTCCTGAATTTTCTCCCCCTTTTTGGCATTATCTGGGGGAAGTTGATCAATGAAGAGAACTGTTGGAGGAGCAGTGCCAGTGGTGTGAAGGATCTGAGTTTTGAGAGCCTTTAGATCAGCCTGAGTGTTCTTGAACCTTGACTCCATTGCATTTCTCAGCTGTTGAACATGTTTTTCATGTTGCTGATCTGCTAGTTGTGCTTGATGATGGAGAAAAGGTTGAAATAGATTCCAGAGCTCATTTGTAGCAGGTGCCTGTTGTGGAGCAGGTGCTTGAGGTGGAACAGTAGTGGATTGCATCTTTTGAGTTTTCAACACCTGTTGTAGCATGTTTTTAAGATCTACAGCAGATGTATCCAAATTTTCAATTCGTTCCGTCAAATCCTGATATTTTAAATCATCACCCAATTTAATGGGATCATCTGATTTCCCACTAACAGTGGTTTTATCAGTGGTAGAGGTAGGGAGTATACTCCAAACATTAACCACTGATGCCCCTTTTTCTTGGTACTGGGGTCTTCTCCCTTCAACACTTGACAACCTTTTGATGTTGCTAGTAGGATAAATAAATCCGCTGGTGGTTGGCAGAGGTGCTATAAAAGGAATTGCCTCCAAGGAAGTCTTATTGATGTAACCACTGTCCAACTGTAAACCAGTGGGTTCAACAGTTGTAGTGGCTGCTTCACTTGGATTACCACCAAGAGTTACTTGTAACTCAAGGGGTGTAACCTCCTCAGGTTATGTTGGTGGGTTAGCAAGGAATGATACATCAGGCTCAGTCAGTTGTTGAGGTATATTCTCATTAACAGGTGATTGAGAAGGACTGAGTAATGCCTGGTTCAAATCGATTGCATCCAACAAAAGTTATGTTTTTGGTGGAATTGTGGATGTGAGGTGAGGTGTAGAAAGAGGATTTGCCTCGGCATTGGGCTGTGGATGATGGAAACGAGTGTTTCCAGAGCATCATAATGTGGTGGCCCTCTGTGTACAACCTGTTCTTTTTGGGAAGAAGCAGGAGGAGTTTTGGTTATGGGTTGAGATATTTGTACCAACTGCTGTGAGGAAGTTGCAGCAGTAGTTTCTCGTGACATTTGTGTTGTCACAGGCAGGAGCTCTGGTATCTCATCCTCCAGAGTTGCCGTTTTGATTGGTTTGGGAGGGTTTTTTATATTTCTTTTTGTTTGGCTTTTTGGGATTTGTAGGTGTGGGTTTCAAAACAGTTGGTCTGCTGCTTTGATCACCTTGAGCAGTGGGCTCAGCAGCAGATACCTGAGGAGTAGTGGTAGCTGCTAAATTCTGCTCAGGCACCTCTGCTTGTGTTTTGCAAGGTGCTAACATTCTTGAAAAAGTTTCAGTTGTTAAACTGTTTATTTGAGTAGCTCACCTTGATTTATTGCAGCTAAATCATTCTTACTGAATTTCTTTTCAAAATAGTAACTTAAAAACCTTGGAAACAGTAAGAATGACTTTGTTTCAACATTATTAACCAAATCTTTAAAGATTTCCCAAGAGTAGTTAAAATTTTCTTCTTGAACAATTGCATATCCCATATTTTGAATCTGTAAAGGGATTTCATTGAAAGAAGTGGTCTTGTTTGAAACACATAGTAGGAGGGTATGAAATAAAAATCTGGTTGCAGAAGGAAAATAACCTTTTTGTAAGGTAAGTTTCTTCATCATTGTGGCTTCATACCCTCTTTCAATGAAGTCAGTTTGTAACTCGTTTTTAGTGAAAGAAGTTTTACCTTTCTGATCATCGAGTTGAAAGACCTCTGAAATGGATTGTGGCGTGATTTGGATAGCTTTACCCTTTATAGAAGAGTGTATGGTGGTTGCAGTGTCTCCTTGTTTTCAAGGGTTGCATTCTTCCAGAACTCCCTTTGGGTCTCCAAATAGATTGATGCATTGGCGGTGAACAAAGTTTTGTACTTTGATTTTGCCATGATGTTAATGATGGAATCGAAGACATCAGTGGTTCCTGGTTTTGTGAGAAGACCCAGGAGATTATGAGATGATTTATATGGGATTTCAGTGGAAATTGCCTTTTGAGAGGCTGATTTCGATGATGATTTGGATGTAGGTTTTGCGGATGGCTTCAATTTTGTCATTTTCGAATAGAATGATCGAAGAAATTTGTGAAAGATGAGATGAAAAACTGCTTTGAGAAGAGAATTTTTTGAAGAATTCAATTCGACAGTAAAACCCTGTTTTGGTGGTGAGTGGGGGATTTTTATAGGAAGAAAGTGAATGCTGACGTGGCAGCCGTTACAAAAGGTCTGACCGCTATGTACTGCCCACGTGACAACCCCTGGTGAAAGTGAAGGACAGTACTTTGATGAAAGTGAGAGATGAAGGCAGTGGTAAGGAAGCAGTGGATGATTTTCACTATCGGTGGATAGCATATCCATGGATAAGACACTGCTTTTGAACAACATAGATTATTAAAAGAATGAGAGAACAGGGGTTGACTTTCAGCAGTGGACAGACTTTTGAAGTAGAGCAGACTTTTGAACAATCAGTGGTTATGGCAGACTTTTAAGGATTTTAATGAAAATTTCATTTTTAGCTATTTTTAAGGATGGATTTTTGATTTTCCGAAAACATTTTGTTTCTTTTATTCAAGGAAAAACAAGATGTTGCTTGTTATTCCATGTTCAGCATCCCAATCCTAGAGACCAAGCTTTCAAAAGTGGCTGTATCAAGTGCTTTTGTGAGCACATCTGCCAGCTGGTCTTTAGTTGGGACATGATGCAGAGAAATCAAACCTTTTTCATAGCAATCCCTCACAAAGTGATGTCTGATGTCGATGTGTTTGGTGGTAGAGTGGGAAACTGGATTTTTGATGATATTTTCTGCTGCCTGGCTGTCCAACATGAGTGGTGTTTTTAAGGCAGTGATACCAAAATCCAGTAACTGATTTTGAAGCCACAAAAGTTGGGTTGTACAGCTTGCAGCAGCAATGTATTCAGCCTCAGTAGTGGATGTTGAAACTGCTGCTTGCTTTTTGCTTTGCCAAGAAACTAAGCAATCACCTAGAAACTGGCACCCTCCTGAAGTGGACTTCCTTGTGGTGTGACATCCAGCAAAGTCACTGTCTGAAAAACCTGAAAGCTTGATATTCCCATTAGCTGGATACCAGATACCAAGTGTGGGAGCACCTTTTATGTATCTGAAGATCCTTTTTACAGCAATGAGATTTGATTTTCTAGGAGCTGATTGACTTCTTGCACAGACACATGTTGCAAACATGATGTCTGGTCTAGATGCAGTTAGGTACAATAAAGACCCAATCATGCTTCTATAAAGTGTTTGGTCAATCAGCTCATCCTTGTCATCAGACATGACCAGCTTATTTGTTGCCATGGGTGTGCTGCATGGTTTACAATCATTCATATCAAATTTGGTCAAAAGTTCTTTAGCATATTTTCTTTGATGAATGAAAGTTCCATTTTGCATTTTGCATTTGCTGTACTTGGAGACCAAGAAAGCATTGCAGCTCACCTATTGCATTCATTTCAAACTCAGCTGTCATGAGTTCTCTAATCTCTTCACACATTTTGTTACATGTGCTTCCAAAAATAATGTCATCCACATAAATTTGGACAATCATTAAATCCTTCCATCTCCATTTAAGAAACAGTGTTTTATCAATGGTACCTCTTTTGAAACCATTTGAGAGTAGGAAGTTGGAAAGAGTTTCATACCAGGCCCTTGGTGCTTGTTTCAGGCCATACAAAGCTTTGTTTAGCCTGTAGACATGATCAGGATAAAATGGATCCTCAAAACCTGGAGGTTGACATACATACACCTCTTCTTGAATTGTGCCATAGAGGAAAGCACTTTTGATATCCATTTGAAACACCTTCATGTTGTGGTTGACAGCAAAGGCCAAGAACAGTCTAATGGCTTCCAATCTTGCAACAGGGGCGAATGTTTCATCATAATCAATCCCCTCTTCCTGTCTGTAACCTTGAACCACAAGCCTGGCTTTATTCTTGACAACAATGCCCCTTTCATCAGTTTTGTTCTTGAAGACCCACTTTGTGCCAATGGGACTAACCTCTTCTGGAAGTGGTACAAGCTCCCATACTTGTTGTCTTTTAAACTGTTGGAGCTCCTCTTGCATGGCTTCTACCCAACTGTTGTCTTTCAGTGCCTCTTGGTACTTGACTGGCTGATGGAGTGATAGAAAACCAGCAAAAAGACAAATGTTTTGGGTTTGGCTTCTTGTGAGCACCCCTTCATTGATGTTGCCAATGATTTGATCAGGTGGATGAGATCTCAAGAAGATTAAATCTCCTTGGTATGGTATGATGGCATTTGTTGGTGAAGGCTGCAAATGTGTATCATCTGAGCTAACCACTACTGGTGACTTTGATGACCCAGTAGTGGCTTCAAAAGGTGGTGGAATAGGAGGTAATGAAGTGGACAACTGCTGACTTTTATCCACTGTTTGAGGACTTTTGTCAGCAGTGTTTGAGCATGTGGAAGCAGTGGTGGATGGGCTACTTTGGTCAACAACTGTTGAGGTAGCAGTGGTTGAGCTTTGACAACTGTTTTGAACAGCTGGTGCTTTTCCCTTTGTGGCAGACCTTTGAGGAATGATGATTTCATACCCATAGTCTGGTGTTGTATCCTCTGATGGACCTGCATTGTTAGTCTTGACAGCAGTATTTTCAAAAGTAATTTTTTCAAGATCAAACAGATCTGCAGGATTTGCTGGGATTTTCATTGATGAAAGTTCATTGAACTTTACATTCAAAGTCTCCTCCACTGCCTTGGTCCGTGTATTGAACACTTTGTATGCCTTGGCAGTGGTTGAGTATCCCAGATGATAACCACAATCAATTTTGGCTGCAAATTTTGAAATGGAATCTTTTAAGTTCAAAATAAAGCATGGGCAGCCAAACACCTTGAAATATGAGATGAGTGGTTTGATTTTATACAGAATTTCATAAGCAGTCTTTTTGTGCCTGGGGTTTATTAAAACTCTGTTCTGGACATAGCAAGCAGTGTTTACTGCCTCTGCCCAGAAAGTTAATGGCAAACCTGAATCTGCAAGCATAGTTCTGGCAGCCTCAATCAAAGTTCTGTTCTTTCTTTCAACAACCCCATTTTGCTCTGGTGTTCTAGGGATGCTGTACTGCCTTACAATCCCTTTCTTCACACAGAAAGCATCCAACTCCTTATTTTTAAATTTTGTGCCATTGTCACTCCTGAAGCTTTTCACTGGAAGGTCAAATTGCTTTTCAACCTGTGTCACAAAGTCTTGCAAAATGCCTGCAGTCTCATCTTTTGAGTGTAAAAAGAAAGTCCATGTAAACCTAGAAAAGTCATCAACAATAACCAAACAATATCTTTTCTTCTTGGGGCTCATGACTTGAACTGGGCCAAACAAATCCATGTGTAGCATTTGCAAACACTGGGTTGTTTTGGATTCTTCAATGGACTTATAAGAACTTTTATGTTGTTTTCCTTTTAAACAGGAAATGCAATGTTCAGGACATGAAAACAATTTTTGTGGTAGGCCTCTCACAAAGCCATTTTTTGAAATTTCAGTGATTGTCTTAAGATTTGTGTGCCCCAGCCTTCTGTGCCAGAGTTCTGTCTCTTTGTTAGAGGCAGCTGAGAACAGACAGGCATCAGCTCTGGGACACTCTTTTGACATATCAACAACATAAACATTGCCACTTCTTTGAGCAACAAGTTTAGTTTGACCAGTTTTGATTATTGCTTCAATCTTTTTGACCATTTCTGGTCCAACAATCCTACAACAATCTTTTGTGAAGAATGACCCAAACCCTTTGTCACTCATTTGTGATACACTCAGAAGGTTGAATTTTAGATTGTCTATCAGATTGACATTTTCAAATTTTATATTTCCAGATTGCACTGTACCAGACCCCAGAACTTTCCCTTTACTATTATTCCCAAAGGATATATCACCCCCTCCATGGATTTTAAAGTCTTTGAGGAGGGCTTTACATCCTGTCATGTGCCTGGAGCCTCCACTATCTACATACCAAAGACTATCAAAGCATGCAGAAGCTCCCTGCACATGAAGTAAAAGGATTAGTTCATTAAGGGCTCCAAAGCCAACAGGGCTTTGGATGGGGTTTCAACAGTGTCTGGTATGGATGCAGAGTGATGAACAGTGGTTATGTCAGGGGTTTGGACAGTTTTAGTACTGTTTCTTACTAACCACTGTTGGGGGTCTTGACCAATCACCTGCTGATAACCAAAAGGATGCCTATTCACTCTAGGTTTAGTGGGCCTTTTGTAGGCCTCATAAACGTGTGGAATCCTTTGGTAGGACTGTTTTTCCTTGCCTTTTCTGAACTGATTGGCAGGGGGTGCATCAGTAACCTGAACATCTCTTTTGACAGATGTTTGGTTCAGCTGTTTTGTGACAGCTGTTTGAACTGGTACAAACAGTGGTTGTTTCTTGGTGAATTTGATAGATGGTGATGATGATGATGGACTCAAGGATGTTTTAGCAATGTACTCATTCTTTTTCACATCAAAGTTTTTGAGATACACACATGCTTGAGTTTTGTGGTTTGTTTTACCACAAACAATGCAACTTTCAGCTGAGACAATGACAGTTGTTCTGTTTATATCATAAGCTTTTAGGTGGAAACAGTCTTTTGTTAGATGATTCCTTTTCTCACAGAATTCACAAAACAAGTTATCAATTTTCTCTTTCTTCTTTCTTCTTTCAGACTCCTTTGCAGCAGAGGTTTTAACCACTGCTAGGATGTCCTTGAGAGGTATGACTTTAGCTTTTGGAGCTTTAACACCATCAGTTGATGTAAAGTCCATTGGCTTGAAATTTTCAAGAATATCACACTCATCAGACCATTTTGGTTTAAACTGATGATCTTCAAGCTCCTCAAAAGTAGAGGATCCAACTGGTCTGTCAAGTGTGATTTTGTTACCAAGTTTGTCAGTGATTTTCACTTCTTGGCCATTCTTATTTGTGGGGATGAACTCAGTGGTTACATTTGTGGTTGGAACAGATTTTCCAAAAGCAGTGTTTTCATCATCATGTTTTCTATAACCAACCCCAAATTTCACATTGCTTTTTATCTGTTTTTCAAGCATAACCTCATACCCTTTGCGTAATTCCACCCATCTCTCACATGTGATCTGGGTGGACTCTAACTCCTTTTTGCAAACTTGGTATTTTTCTACCAAAGTTTGGAGTTGGGTTTTGGTTATGCTCTGCTCTTCTTTCATGCTGCTAGTCTCTTTCTCTTTTTCAGCCAATTTGTTTTTAAGTTCTTTTAGAGATCTTTCAAATTTAACATCATCAGTTAAGATTTTATCCCGGAGGTTTTCATTCACCTCTTTGATGTTAGCAAAAGCAATAATGCAATTGTCAGAACACAGTTTTTCAAGAACTTGAGGTGATACCTTGGCAGCAGCCATCATTGCACAATCACATTGAGGATTTTCTTCATCTTCAGCTCTTTCTTCTTTCTCACCTGCTTTTTCTTCTTTCTTTTCTTCCTTGTTCTCTTCGGACCATGGATCTGTCAGTGGTTCAATCAGGGTACCTGAACTTTCTCCCAACAGTAGTTCACCAGCCACAGCAGTAACCACTGCTTCAGTCACCTCATCCACTGTTTCAATACTCAGCTGTTCCTCTTCAGTTTCAACCCCCTCCTGTATTGACTCTAATGCCATCAAACAAAATTCATTATGAGAAGAATCATTGAAAGCATAGAGTGCAAAATTTTCATCACTAAGGTCTTCAGGCATACTTCTCCAGTCAACAAACCCTTGAGTGAAAAAACTTTGTTGATCTGGTTGTACTGCTGCTGGAGTAGTGGTTTGAGGTGCAGGCTGCACTCGTGCCTGAGGGACAGGGGTTTGAACTTATTGGAACTGTGGAACAGTAGTTTGGACATAGTGCACTGGCACAGGGGCAGCAGCATAGTGAGCAGTGTTCACTTGAGCTGCTGGGGCATATTGGGTATAGTGCACAGTGCTTTGATTTTGAGGTCTAGGATTTGAGTTAGGATGAGTGATTATAGGACCAGTAGTTTGACTCCTACACTCCCTAGCGAAGTGTCCCAACCTATTACACTTGTAGCACTTGATTTTCGATTTATCCAACCCAACCCTTAGATTCCCATGCAAACCTGGGAATTTTCGCCCTGTTCTTTTGTAAAATTTGCTAGTTCTAACACTTAGCAAGGCCAGTTGGTGCAGAATGTCCATTTCCTCTAAGTCAGTGGGATCAAAATGTTGTAGATCATTGAGTTCAAAGCTTAGATTGTCTGACATCTGGTTTTCGTTTGCAGTGAATGCAAAACTTGCAGTGTGAGGATCAGGGTTGTTAAAATTTGCACCAGCAGTTATGTCAATGAAGTGATCATAACCCTGATCCTTAGCACTACTCCCAGATTCTTCTTGACCCAGAAGAGCAGTGTTACCGAATGTATAATCATCAACGGCTTTTCCTGACTCTTGTAACTTCCTTTTCTGGTTCAACTCCCTTTCGTAGGTCAGGAGTCGACCATGGAGTTGGGTCAAGGTCAGATCCTTGAACTCAGGTGAATTTCGGGTGACAAAAGCTATGGTGTCCCATTTTTCTGGCAGTGACCTGAGGAACCTGCTATTTTGAGTTGAGTTTGTAAAAGTGGTATTAACAAGCCTCAGTTCACTGATGAGACAATTGAAACGCTCAAATTGTTGCGTCAGTGATTCACCTCTAACATGACAAAATGTTTCATACTGTTGGTTCAGGATTTCCCTATTGTTTTCTATGACTTCTTTGGTTCCCCCAAACTGTTCCTTAAGCGCGTCCCATAACTCTTTGGCACTGTTACAGTGTAACAGTCCAGCATATATTTCATTGGGCAGTGCTGATGCTATGATGCTAAACGCTTTAGCATCTAGTTCGATCCTTTGAAAATCGGTTTCGGTATAATTTTCAACTGGTTTTGGAACGGACTTTTTAGCATCTTCAGCGCTTGGCACTATAGGAACATGGGGACCAAAGACGACAGACCTCCAACAACCTGTGCTTTGTTGAGCGAGGATGTGACCCATCCTCCTCTGCCAGATGTTGTACTCATTTCTTTTTAGCATTGGTGGTTTAAAAAGCGAGCCGATGTTGTTTTTATCATCCTGAGATTGTGACGTCATTCTTGTTGTTTTACAGACACTGAGAAATCAACTTTAATGGTGATTAATCCTTGCTCTGTTTTTCAACAAACGAACAAACGATCAGTATCAACTGTTATGAGCTGAACTTTTTACGTCAAAATGATTGTTAAATCAAATTTGACTGTCCAAGCTCTGATACCAATTGTTGGATCTGAGATTGATTCTGATTGTATTTTGTGTTTGTAATTAAAATGAAAATGGATGAGCGTGCAGCGGAATTATGATGAAAACAAACTTTGCATACAATCAAACGAGAGTAATACTTTGATCAAACATCTTTACACAATGAATCGGAAGATTGAATTTATTTCAATAACGATTACAATGATTGATGAATGAATGCAAACTCCCCCTCAGCCAGAGCTCAGTTGTTTGTTCGTGCAAAGAAGACGATGATGCAAAAGAGCTAATAGAACAGTACAAAGTACTGATCTATTTATAGGCACTTGCAAACTACTGAGCATCGTAGCTGACGTCACCATGAAAGTGACATCTAACCTCCTAACAAACTCTAACCTCTGATCTATAGAAACACTGCTATGTTAACTACTGCTATTACATTATATTACAAAACAGACTATTGATCAGCTGCTGCAACCTTCCACTGCTGTGAACCCAGCAGCACTTGTCCGGATCAGCAGAGCTTGACTCAAAGCAGTAGATTGAATCAGCAGGGCTTTAGTCTTTCATTAGGTCTTTACTTGAGCAGCAGTTGTAGGTCAGTATTTTGCAAGATCAGCAGATAGGAGGTCAGCAGTTGTTGAAATCACTTTCAAGGGGAGAGATTTGTATGTAATCATCTGCTTATTCTGGATCCACTGCTCTGATCCAGTTTTGGCTTTAATTATCTGTTCCTCTGATAGGGTTCAATCCCAACACATAACATCAGTAGAGTGGCTTGGCATGATCTTGTGCATTTGGGGTTCCTATATAAAGAAGTGAAGTTGCAACCATTTTTCACATTCATTCAAACTCACTTCAAGCTAGTTTCTGGAGCTCTCTGGTCAGCAACCAACTTCTCTTAGGCTCCATAATCATAATTAGGACTCTTGTAAGTGTCCTTAACCCTTCTTAATTCAGTTTAGCTTAGTTAATTAGCTAAAAGTCAAACCGTCGTAATTAAGGTTTGACTTCGAGATTAATCAATAATTACCCAGTCAAATCTCGAATTAATAATACCTATGAGTAGGTAATTATGTGGGTAACAAACCTTAAAAGGGTACCCTCTGATTCCCACTCTAACTAGGTCAATTGTCGGGTCAAACTTGATCTTAAAAAGTCAACAGAAACCTTAATTTCAAATAAATGCATAATTAGCAATGTAGAAGCTATGCAACCTGTTTTATCATTAATATAACTTGGTAACTAATGTAAGAACATGTTCACCCCGACAATTTTCAGTTAGGCTCGGTTTGGAACCGAAAGTCGCATAGTTTGACTTCTGCTTTGACTTTCAGTTCTGACCCATTTGAGTATAGTTTAGAAATGCCTTAGAGCTTATTTAGGACCAGGTTTCATATAAGTATATCTCTCTGAGATTATACAACTTGGTTCAATAGTTATCCGATTCACATGCATGTTTCCGTTAAATGCTTAAATGTTGACTATTATGCCCTTTTCACCTAAAAATGTGATATTTGATAAAGTAAAAGAGTAGACGCCTTAGTTACTGATTTATAAACTTGTACCTAAAATTTGACATCAGTTTGAGGTCTATATTAGGAGTTATGCTCATTAGCGTAATTAGAAAGCTTTTTGTGAATTAAATGACATAATTAGCATATAGCATAACTAAACCCAATTTTTGATACCAAACTTTATACCTACTGATATTAAATAATATTTTAGGATTTTTAGAGATTTTTATTTATTTTTAGGCTGAGCATAACTTAGAGGTCTAAGCTTATTTCGGTTATTGCCGGTTTTACCCTTTCGGGCTATAAAATGAGTTTTACAAATCCTTTTGATACCAAACCTTTTTCTACTGATCTAATATGATAAATAAATTATTTTGAGCTTTCTGGAATTATTAAAATATCAGCTTTCCTTTGAAAACCCGGAAATGGCTCTAAATCGCCTTTTAAGCGTTTTTAACGCATAGTATGGATCAAAACTATTTTAAACATATAAGGATTAATGCCTACTAATATATTCAGTAAATTTTTATACTTTAGCAGTAAGCAAAAGTTTTAAACTCAGATTTCCAGTTTTGACCTTTTAGGCTTATGTGAAATTACCAAAATGCCCCTACGATGCATAGTTCAGTTATAATTAATAAATTTCACATATAGATGATACCCTACTGTTATAACTTGATAAATTAAGTATATTTACTGAATAAATCAGACATGTAACTCAGATTGCTAATTAAACTCTTTTATAACCTTTTAAATGACCAAAATGCCCTTACGAGGCATAGTTTGTGTTTAAAATCACTTTGGGCATAATAGAAGATATCTTACTGATGTCACAACATTTTTAAGGCATATTAACTTAGGAAAGTTGTATATGATTCATATGGTTACTCGTTACGCACTTTGCGCGTTCTGATTGGCTTATGTAACTAGTTTGCATATATTAGCTGAAACGGGTCAAACCATATCATTTTTGTCTCAAATCCAGAATGTGTATAAGATACCCATAGTAAACAAGCATACAAGCTTGTCGGTTCAAAATCACATTCTAAAGCGGTCTTCGCTTTGTCATGCGTTTGAACCGTAACTTCCTTTATAACTAACCGGTCTAAGCTTAGGCTAAATTAAAGACCCGTTAGAAATCTAATAGGTTACTATAAACCTTCGTTCCAGAATAGGAGACCCGGTAAAAGCTACGTGCACTTGCTTATTGTGATTATTACTTGCAAAGGTAAATACTTTTAACTTATTTTCCCTATGCGGGCTTGGGGTACGGTATATAAAATACCGCTTGGTTGGGCATTGAATCTTTAATCAAATGAAGGCTAAATCATTGAAATGACCCGTTAAAATTGTTTTGTTTGCTTAAAACCTTTGGGGGGTTAATGACCATGTCCCGGATATCCTTAGCATCGGTTTCGGGATTAACCGCTGCGGGACTATATCATGTGGTGTGTCTATTGATCTCTAACCCGGTGTAAACCCGGGCTACTGAACGTATAAGAAATATGTAATTCTTTTACAAGTTTATATTCAAATAATTATCCCAAGTTATAAAAATCTTTTGTGCCATGTGCATTCAAATCAATTTTAAACCTTTTCAAAATGAGTCAGTTAAATTGTATTTACCAGTGTAAACTGACGTATTTTCCCAAAAAGACTAAGTGCAGGTACTACTCGTAATAGGCTGGCCTCTCCTTAGCATCAATAAGAGTCTCGCAAGCTTGGATGCATTTAAGTCTGTTGAACAAGTTTCCTCTTTATTTTTGATCCGCCTGTGGATATTATTCGACCATGATGTGATACTTAATATTACACTTTTATTTGGTTGAAATAAAATCTATCTTTTGCTTCCGCTGTGCATTTAAATTGTGTTGTTTGACTATGATGATATCAACTACGTCACGATACTCCCCACCGGGCCCACCGGTAATACGTGGAAATTTAGGGGTGTGACAAAAACGCTCGTACCCGGTGTGGACTTACTCCTACTATAGGCTTGACAAACAATCAAACCTCCTTCTTTTTGACGTTTAATCCTCTCAAATATCAAGATGGCTTTTAAAAGGTTAGGTTTTGGCTAGGGTAGTTTTTTTCTTTAGGTAAATTGGTGGAAAACGTAAAAAGTGTCGGTTTTTTATTGCTTTGTGGCTTAGAATGTCGGTTCTTTTAACCAACGTTGAAACTAGGCCATACTTGTAACTTTTATAACCGAACTTTTTACAAAATAAAGGGTGTAAATAAAAAAAATTGTGGACGTGGGTGGTTGTTTTTGCAAAAGTTTATATTTTTGCGGGTTTAGAAACGAAAGGGTTAAGTCTCAAAGAGGTTTAACTAAGGGGATGTTTTTGGTAAGGGGTGAAAAGAAAAACAAAGGTTTAGAATGAAAAGTGGGTATAGTCCTAATGTCTCCATCATTTACTTACTTGGATTTATGTCGGTAAGAATTGGGAACGTATTGTTTTTGGCAAGTTCTAGATTTGTAAGAACCAAACGGGCTATTCACACAAGAAAATAAAAATTGAGCAATTAGTATATGTATGTATTTGTATGCTCGGTAAAGGCTTAAAACTCACTTTTTGTGGGAAAAAGGGTATAGTGTAAAGATATACATATAATCAAATTTTACAAAGATTTGTTATGCCCGTTTTTATAATTTCTTAATTGGTTCTTTTTATCACGATGCTGCCAGTTGTAAATTAGTAAAAACATAACTTTTAGAACTTATTTTTCCCAACTAAACCAAAATAAGTAAAAAAAAATAAATAAATAATTTAACAAAAAAAAGTTTGAGGTGATTAGCGGTTCTCCAAGGCAAGTATTGTGTAAGATTTGTTTATAGGACAAAATATTCAAGGTTTTAACATCCCCCCCACACTTAAATTACACATTGTACTCAATGTGTCCCAATTAGGATTTGTTTGGATTAAATTAGAAAGTGGGTAAAAATAACAATTTTTTAGGTTACTGGTCACTGGGCACAAGGGCGTGCCAGGTGGACACGGCCCCGTGGCCAAAGCGCCAGTAACAAGATTGAATAGAAAACTTACAGTATGGTGGACACGGGGCGTGCCTGGTGGGCACTGCCCCGTGGTAAATGTCTGTGACAGTAAAGAATTTGGGTTTCGTTCTTGCCTTCTTTTTTTCTGGGCTTGGGACCACTATGTTTAGTGTGTCCAAGCCTCCTAAGGTATCTGGGAGCTATAATCCTACCACAATACAATAATCCAACACAAAATAACAAACGTTCATAAATTGCGAGCGTTTACTTGTTCAACCACCAACACACGAAAAGAAAGAAAATGCAAGAAAGTAAATTGTCTAGAGAAGCAAATTGTCCATCGGGACGCAGCCCGAAAAGTACGAAATTGTTCAAGGGTTAAAGAGAGATAACCTGAAGGGTAGATCCGTCGCCCACCACCACCATTGCCTAATCCGAATCCATGTCATTGCCTTCCTCCTCCCCCTCCTCGTCTTGATACGCCATGTGCTCCCGGATGTACGTAATATCGGGTCAAACGAATGCAGATTGAGCTCATTCTAGCGGCATTGGGACTGGCTCGTTGAACAATAACCAAAATCTCTAAACATTAAACCCTAAATCTAAACTCTAATGCTAAACCCTATGCTAAAACCTAAAAACTAAACCCTAAAGCTAAACGTTAATGCTAAACCCTTAATACTAATGCTAAACACTAAAATGAAACCCTAAAGCTAAGCCCTAAATACTAATGCTAAACACTAAAACGAAACCCTAAAGCTAAGCCCTAAATATTAATGCTAAATACTAAAACTATCCCCTAATGTTAAACCCTAAATACTAATGCTAAACCCGAAATACTAATGATAAACCCTAAACCCTAAAGTTAAAACTAAATCATTCACCTCAAACGTAGATGTATAATACTTATTTTTCAATTTTAAACACGTATATACATATATGCATAATTAAAAGACTGACAATTTACACATATGTATAGTTACAAGATTGAAAATATACACATGTGTATAAAAATTAAAAAAAAACTGATAGTAAAAGCTCCGATTTTTCCAAAAAAAATATTTTTTTTCATATTTTTTATGCCTTTTTGCTTAAAGAAAATGTGTGGTTCAGAATACTTCTCAAGTTTCTCAATTAGAGTCCGGTTAACATACAATATTCCTTAACGTACGAGCGTACATTGTGAAATTACGCACGTTGTAAAACTCAAAACCCTAATCACGCATGTGAAAAAGACATTATCAAGCATATTGAAAACCATAACATGCTTCATGACATAATTATAAAATGCTTAATTACCTAAGTATAACATGCATGATTATGGTTTTTCAACATGCGTGATTAGGGTTTTGAATTTTACAACACGCGTAATGTCACAGTGTACGCTCAAATATTGTATTTTACACTGTCACTATAACTATATATATATATATATATATATATATATATATATATATATATATATATATTTGTTTTGTATTCATTGTTGATTGTTTTGTTTTAAGTTTCTTTTTTTGTGTCGCTGGATGATTTTGATGTGTTGCAGATTGTTAATTGATTTGATATGGAAGATGATAATGTAGATGTGGTGGATAATCAATCGTCAACACTAACATGGGAGATTATGGCTCGGTCACCAACACTCTAGCCAAATGCTTGACGGAAAAAGAATGAAAAAAGGACTTGGTAAATATGCAAGAAACAAAACTAACTAGCGAAACTTAACAAATTCAAAGAAAAAAAAAAGAATTGAAAAAGACACAATAACTAGTACAAAAATGGGTACATAAGCAATTTTTTAAAGATTAGTAAAAAAAATAAGGGTAAAATAGTCATCATATAATTTAATATTAATAAAATAAGTTAAAATAGATAAATTTATAATTTTATTAGTTAATGAAGATGAAATATGCAATTTTAGTTTAGGCTCAGATAAATATACAATTAAAAAGATTTTTGATGGGAATATGCAAAAACAATTTTTCTTTATTTGAGCTATAGTTCCATTTGAATAACAAACAGATAGGTTTAAATCAGAGACGTCTAAAGTGTTAATTATGTTTAATTCCCCTTTTAACCATGTGTTGATTGGCTCTAGAATTGATTTTTTTAACGGCCAACTAAATCACTGGATAAGCATCCTGGGATGTCCTCAATCGAGCAAATGCATCCTCTCCTCCATAACGGTCAGAGTTGGATGCATACCCGAGCCACCAAACCACCAGTTCCGGGGAAAACCCGCCGCCCAATGGCCCACTGCGGTAAAACCCGGTTCGGCTCGGTTTCGAACTGGCGAAACTTCATTGGCACCACCAATGTCCTTCAAAATGATGCTAGTGGAAGTTGAACTTGAGACCTCAAGGAGAAAAATTATGTGACTAAACACTACACCAACTTGTCAGGACGGCTCTAGAATTGATTATCCACATATGTGAGCCATTCAAGTCATAGTTACTGTTGGAATAGAAAGCTTGGTTTAACCTATCATTCAATCTAGATGTATTAAAGTTACCTGACATGTTGACTATCAGAGATTAAGGATATAATCCTTATCATCTGATGAGAAGTGAATGGCTGAGATGAAGAATTGGTAACTTTAAAGGTGTTAGCTTTATCGCTAGAAGCTTGAGCTCTTTGAAGATTGGATTTTTTTATATATACATACTTAGGAAGGTAGCCTTTTATTTTAAAACATTTCTCATAGGGTGGTCAGTAAGATTGCAGTGAGTGCATTTCAAAGGTTGATTTCTGTTTGATTTTTTTCTTATTAGGATCTTAAAATCTTGAATGGAAGGCACTAGCTTGAGATTTAGTATAAGAATTCACACCTAGGTGTGATTCTTTAGCAAAGATGATAGCAGAAGCATTCTTAACATTTGAAAGAGTGAATAAGCAACAAGGTATGAGCTATAAATTGTGACCAAAATGGAATTTTCCAATGATACGTTGTAGATTTTTTTTTTTTTTTTTTTTTTTTATAGAAACAGTAGCCCAATTGCCCAAATTATTAAATTTTTTTTTTTTTTTTAAGATAAACCAGCATACCTTGTAGATTAGCAATCACAATCTTCAATCATATTGAAGGAGAGGATAAATGCAAGAATTGCAACGTCCTTTCTTGAGAAGCCACATGAAAGAAACAGGACAAAGACCTAGAAGCCAAGCTGATTAACATAAAAGATGGACTTCATATGCAGCCCAATAAAGCCAATGCAAGACCAAAGCAATCCTTGAATAATGCAGCCCATCTACCTTATCTATATATCTATATAACTATATAATACATCTCCTATGGACATAATTGGTAATTTATAGCATAATTTTAAGATGGCATGTAAAAAGTCAGTTAAAATCCCAAACTTTTTACCATTTCCTTCCATTATTGCCTCTCTCCCCTCTAACACACCGGCCTCTTTCTTTATCCCAAAAAAAACCCTATCACATGCCTTGAGTCTTCAATTGCAATTGAAGCGTCTTGCCTTCCGGCGGTTTCCATCGCCCCCTCTACTGTATAATACCTATACATATTAGAGAAAAAAAGAGAGTTGATGGAGCTACAGATGCAGAAAGAGAGAATATGAGGGATCCGGTCGGTGGTTCCAACGACCGGTCTACAGCGGCATAGCCACCACCACGACAACATCAGCGACAGACAGAGTAGTCTTTCGTCACCACGCTTGGTTTTAAACCCTAATTTTTATTGAATATGTTTTTAATACCTTGTCTTTTCATCACATGATCTGTTTATTTTTGGTTTCTTTTACAAGCTCATATTTGTGTTGGTTTTGTTAAATCAGTTATCAGTTACTCAATTTATAAGGTTAAGTGTGTTTATCAACTATATTGCAGTAAGTGTTTGCTTCATCAAGATGTTCACAGGGTTCTATTAATGGAGGTAATATGTAAAACCCCCTTTTATTATGATATTACTTATATTTAAAATTGATACCATGTGTTTTATTTGTTTGTAAATAGATATCTAGGTTTAATATTAGGGGTAAAAAAGATGCAAATGGAGGAGGGTTAGGTATGGTTTTTTTTTTTTTTTTTTTTTTTTTTTTTTTTTTTTTTTTCTTTGTAATTTGATGCTCTAATTGGTATTCTGTGATTAAGTTTGTTGATTTCCGACAGAGTGAGGGCTCCGGCCACCTTTCTGTTTCTGGTGACTTTCGGCGACTTGATTTTGTTCCGACGGCACCACCGAAAAACATCTCTAAGCCGCCATCACCGCAATTGTTCATTTTCTGGTAAAGTTTAATCGGCAAAGTCTTACTGATACAAGTGCAGTTATATAATTTACTATTTCAAGTTATAGTTATTGATCATCTAATTCTTGAGTACTATATTACCTTTGAATGCACATCCAAACACCCCCATATCAAATCTCCAATCTTATAAGTTGTATTTTAAGACGATGTATTGTATTGTTTTTCAATTTTAATTATGTGTAAATTCTTGAATTTAGAATGTTAGTAACTTAGTATAGTATATTACTTTTTCAATAACAATATCTTGCATTTTGTATCCTAATCTAAGATACTGTATTGAGATTTTACCAGAATAGAAAAGTGGGAGAGATTGAAGAGGAAATCGAAAATTGGGAGAGATTGTGTGTATATGTATATATATTGTCATACTTACCGTTTGTTCAAAAAGAGATGAGATTGTAATATTCGTGGCATGTCATGTTATTTTTGCTTAATCTATTGCACTCATGCTGATGGATGTACGTAGGAGGAAGGTTGTCGGTTTTGGATTTTTGCCAAACCGTTCTCTCTGTGGTGGTTTAAGGAGCTGATATCGTTGTTTCCTATGGGTGCCAAAAATACTACCAAGGTATCTTCAATCATTTGATAATCATTTTTATTAAAATTAAAAAAAAATTGGTATAGTTTGACTATGGGTTCCCAATTGATTTTGTAGGTGACCCCATTTTTATGCTCTGGTAATTTCTTTATCCTCTTTATATGAGTTTTAAATATTAGGGGGGTGTTTCTTTGTGTGAGCATAAGATATGTTAAAACCTCTTTTCTGCATAACTAGCTTTCAATAGGTTTCTTTGTACACTAGAATTATAGAAATAAAATAAATGGCTCCATGTTTTATATTATATATAGGTGGTGTTTGGTATAGTTGTTTTTTATTTCTTAGATGTGAGGTGGCAATTCTAAACGTGTTGATTTGGGCTATACTTTAAGTTATATGCATTATGGTAAAATGGAGACTGGTCAAAAGTCCACCATCAAAATGCATAAGAGCTCTTATGTATTTTTTCTAGAAAGTTTCTGTAGTCATCGTTGGCAAATTAATCATTTCTGTAATATGAAAAAAAAGTTAATAAAAGGTCAATTCGAACCTGACCTGACCCGTTTGACCAGTTACCAAAGTACCCAACACACCAAACCACAACAGCCCATTGACAACTCTGCTCAAAAGCTTTTTAGTTCGGATTGGAATTGTGTTCTATCTTGTTGTTTTCTATCATAATCTTCGTTGTAAATGAGACACAACTAAGAAAGTTAGCATATCACTATTGCTAATCTACGTTAGCTCTATTTAAGCATTGATTCCATTGAGCACGTATCTTCTTTTCATTTTGTATGTGCTTATTCATTTTGGTTATATAGATGAGGTTTGTAGTCTCTATTGTCTTTGTCTTTTTTGGGGTTGATTTTAGTATTTAATACTAAAACTTGCAACAATAAAGCTCTTTATTTCCAGATACGAAAGAGCCAACATGCTCTCATTAATCCTGCTGTAATAATAGTTCTTCGCCTGGGTGCTGTTGGACATGGTGCTTCTCGTTTGCGTAATCAAGATGGTCAGTTTCGATAGCCTTTACATATATGCATATATAATGTAAGAGTGAGTATGCTTTCAATAATAATTTATAAGAGGTGGCAAGCTGGGCGACTCAAATGAGTTGGGTAACAGATCAAAACAGGGTGGGTTGAATTGAAAGTTGGGCGACTCAAATGAGTTGTGACAGGTTATAGGTATGGCCGTACGGGTAACTCCCTTTAACTTTTATAACTTAAAGTTCCTTGATTTCGTAACTTCTATAAATTTTATAGAAAATGACCTTTTCATCAAGTCGTAAAAGTTCACATTTTAATCATTCATTCATACATAAGCGGGCCATTTACCGAATCGGGTACATTTTTTGTACCGATTCGGTACCGACTTTCGACGTTTTCGGTACCGGTGTTTACCAGTTTTTACCCTCAAATACCGGTGCCGGTACCGAATGATGTGAATTTGTGAAATGTAGTCTTAGAACAGTGCAAATTAGGGGGTTGGCTTGAGAAAGTAGAGATTTAATGATTCAATCTCAGTTATTGAGTTCAAATAGTGAGTTTTTTTGGGACCGATGCTAGGTCATTAAACTATCTAGAACACTTAATATGCCTGTCAGAACTACCATTATTTGGGATTTGGATTGAATTTTTTAATAGTTTTGAATTGTAGCATAATGCCAAATCGATTTGACTGTCAAATTGTATGTCAATGATTTGAATGTAGATAATGTGTTCTGGCTGTGTCAGTATGTTGGTTGTAGGTTTGAGTTATACATTAATAAGATATAAATTCATAAGCATGAACATTTGTTATGTATGGTTTCCAGTAACTAAGAGTTAGTACTGCAGGTGAATCACAACATAAGCGATAACTATGGGACAATTCCATGATACCCTTCAATACTTATCATATACATGTCTAACAAAAAGTTATAATATCAAATTTACTCATTTTCAAATTTGTGACATTTAGGATACTTGTGGTTGTTCTTAGTGATGGATGGATGGACATCATGATACTGGTTCTAAAATTTGCAAGGTCGGAAACAGAAATAAATCAAGAGGAACCCTCATGTTTATTGCTTCGGTATCATCATTTACCATAAATGCATGTGATCTTTTCTCTTTTTTTTTTTTACTTTACGAACATTCAGTTGGTTTTTGAGTTGTCATTTTGTCGTGTGTAAAACGATCCACGTCACAATTATTCTTTATCTGATATATCGATTAAATAAAAAAATTGGGATGAATTTTACATCCTAAAACATGGATACAATTTGATTCAATTTTTAGTCCCGCCGCAACGCGCGGGTTACCTACTAGTACAATCAAAAAGAAAGAAAACCAATTAGAAAAAAAAAATCTTTAATTTTTATTTAGTTGGATTTAATATTTTTGAAAAAAAAACCCATGGCTACGGTTTGGATTGTGATTACTTTCAGTTTATCATCTTCCAGTCACGATGGAAAAATCATATGGTACCTCTCTTAACCTATCAAAATATAATATGTCATGTGGATGGTTCTTCAAATGCCGCCTTTGAACATTGCAAAAGATGGTAAAGATGTTTCAAATTCTTATTATCATCCTTGTTACTGGTTGATCAAAGAGCAATTATCATTCTTAATGCTTCTCTTTTTGAAAGTCGTCGTTGAAGTTCTTGGTCTTTCTTATGCTAGGTAAATTTGGCACACATCGACCTTAAGCTAAAAACATAGCAAACCAGGTGAAACGAATTTCGATGGCAAAACATATTTTGACGGCGTTGGAATCGACATGTCGAACCCTGATTAAATATATTTTGGGGTTCGCTTTAAGATTTAAGTTTTAGAGTTTAACTTTTTAGGGTTTATAGTTTAAATTTATATAATGGAGAGATCTTTTAAGAAGAATTTTTAATATGAGAATAGAGAGAAGAAATGTAGACAACACATTTTTCAATCTTAAAAAATTTCATATATGTGAAAAGGGTATAAATCTAACATAAGTTATATTCTCTCACAAATTAGTGATCATTCTTTTATAAAAATACTAACCATATGAGTTTATTTTGTGAACAAGACTTCCCAAACATGAGATAATCAATTTCTTCTTATATATTGGGGGACTTTCGTACGCAATATTTGATCAATTTCCATTTAGGGTGTAAGGTGTGACGGGGCGGTTCCGTTATTGTATAACGGAATGATGTATAACGCGTGATGGAAACCATTTTCCCATCCCCACAACAAAGTATAACGTGTTATATTTTCCACGAAATCGATTTTCGTTATTTTCTTCACGCTTTATTGTTTTGTTTTGTGAGTGTAATTGTTGGTTGTGGGGAAATTGTTGGGTGTGGTGGTGAGTGATGACCACCCCCACTAAAAAAGGTTGTGAGTGATGAAAAAATGGTTGCTGACATGGCGGAACATGATTGGATATTGTGAGTGATAGAAAAATGGTCACTAGTGACCACCCCCCCCCCCCTAAGGGGTGCTCCCCTTGTGGGGAGTGGTAAACTCTCTACCTCAGCCAATCACATCATGTCATGTAAACTCTTCTCATCACTTCCTATTTTGCACTCAAACATAAGGGACAGTCTCCACGTCGGGAGTCCATTTCTTTTTTTCTTTTTTTTTTTCTACAAATTATGCATTAATAATTAAAATATATTTTAAACATAATAAAATTACACTAAATAAAAAAGACATTATATTAAATTAAAACAAATAAAACTACATTAAAATTAAAAAAAAGACATTTTAAAACTAGAAAAAAAAAATAAACCATAAAACTAAAACTAATTTTACTACTCGTCATCGGAATCCACCAATAGGTGGGGTAAATCTAGCCCTCCAAGATGCTCCATGAGATCATGTTTTAGGTGTTGTTTGTTTTTTCAGAGGTAAAACGTCTGCAATATGCGGACCACATCTTCAGACATCTGTAGCAGAAGAGGTGAACTAAACCTCTGCAGTCTGCAAGTAGAAGACTGTTTGTTTTTTAACTTCTGCAATGAGCAGAAATAAACTGAAATATAAATAAACTGATTTATTAAACTTAAAAGAGTTTTCCAACATTCAAACTTAAATAATAGTTATACAATACTAAAATAATATTCATAAAAAGACAATAACATTTTTTTAAATTATTTATTCCATAATTTGCATTAACTGCTCAGCAATCTCATCTTGTAACTTAGTAATATGATCCCGATCCGATGTAGTAACATGTGCTTCAACCTTGTCTTCATCAGCATCAACGTTTACTTGCCTATTATGTAACGACACATTGAGTCGATCATATTCTGTAAACAACCCATCATTCAAACCCTCTTTCCTTATAAAATATGAAAAGCAGCTAAGAATAGATGATCTACCGGGTCTAACCCAACCAACTTTAACTTCTCAGAACATTCACGAACTATTGGCCCTTCTTTGCCTTTAATAAAAAACTATAAAGCCTTCTGCATATCAAGTGCTAAATCCTCATGGTTAATCGATGGTTTTGAGGTTTTTGCCCTTTTGTTTGGATTAGGCTCAGGAGTAGGCTCGGAAGTAGGCTCAGAAGTGTCGGCATCGTCTTCTGTGTCATGATAACGGGTGTCCATAATCATAAGTGATTGGACACGATGACAAGAAGATCCAACCTCAGATGTGTTGTCTGGTTGAGGTCCACTTGCAATTTCCAGTGGTAGTATTACCATCAAACAATTCTTCACAAAGTTCCGGAAAAGGCAATGGAACTGTTTTCAATGGTGCAGCCTTCGGATGCCCCTAAACCCAAAGTAAAAAAAAATTATAAATTTTTGTTTGTAGGAACTTGTGTAAAAATTATATAAATGAACAACCTTCTTAAATTCTTCCCATTCCTCATTCGTTAAGGTAAAAGTATTTGTTGGAGTGTTGTATATGTTGCCAGTTTTGTTATTCAAATACACCTTACCTACGTATTTGGCTTTAAGATTATCATATGAATTCTTCATTTGTTTTTGAGTCAAATCCAAGCCAAACTTTTCCTTAAGAACTTTTCCTAAATTATTCTGTGAGTCTTTATGCAAACTCATTCCTTTTCTACCCACTCTGTTTATCTCATCAATGCAAGTCTCTAATAAGCATTTTAGATGCGCATTTGACCATTGTCGTTTCTCTCCCGTTTCTATTAATCAACAAACAAGCAATGAACACAAATCAAGTAACCATAATAACCATTTTATCACAACGAACATCTACAAATTCTAATTAACATTTTATCGCAATGAACATCATAATGAAACAACATAATAGGCATGAGTAACAACGAACATCTACAAATTATAATTACCATTTTATCACAATGAACATCTAAAACAACATAATAGGCATGAATAACAATAAAACATTCTAATAACACACACAAATATTCAGCAAACTATAAACAAATTTCTGAAATTTAACACCAAAAATCAGCAAAATACCACCAAATTTCTGAAATTTAACACCAAAAAACTCAAAAGTAACACCAAAATTCAGCAACAAACCACCAAATTTCTGAAATTTAACACCTAAAAAACTGAAAATTAACATAACACATACCTTAGGGAGGAGAGGAGTGGAGAGTCGACCGATTGCTGTTGCTTGTTTTTGAGGGAGGAGGGGTGGTCGCAGGGTTCTATTGAGGGAAGAGGGGTGGTCGACGGCGGTGCTGTGGAGATGGCGGAGGTGGCGGCGCTGTGGAGGGACGATGTGGAGTTAGCGGCTGGGAGGAGGAGAATGGGTGGAGGAGAAGGTGCTAGGGTTTGTGTAGGAGGAGCCTATGTTTTGAAAATAGGACAGAGGAAAAGAGGTTAGAAGAGGAGAGTCCACATCTGCACCAAAAAGAGGACGCGCAGACCTTTTTTAATGAAAGGTCTTCGAGAAAACAAACAGTCTTCAGATCCAAAGGTCTGCGCGTGGTCTGCACGACGCAAACATAAAAGGCCAGGGAGCTCTTCTTGGAAAAAACAAACAACACCTTAGTCTCCATTGTGTATCTTCGTCAATAAGCTTGTTAAAAACAGTATCATCGAAAATGGGCTTGACTAGAGGACGAATGTGTAACGATGCTTGTCACACCCCCAAAAATACCACCTAGGGAGTGTCCCTGATAGGCGTGTGATGTACAGACACTGAGCCACTAATTACATTGAACCCACAAGTTTCAAAATAAGGTTCTCGAATTAATAATAAAATCCCATCAAAAGCTTAAATGTAAACCAGCATGTTCAGCGAAAGCAAATAATAGACCAAAGTTAGGTTATTCAAAAAACCAATGTACAATTGTAATAATAATCACATGAGTTCCTCTAGTCGTCCCATGACCACTCCTGCTCCTCCAGACAGCAAGTCTCCAAATCCAAGATACCTAACGACCTGCGAGCATGCACCAAGTGTATCAGACAAAGCTGGTGAGTTCACAGTTTATGAAAACGTTTGTTACCAAGAATTTATTCCAGTTCATTAACGAATACAAAAGTAATATTGGTAATATCTCGATGATAAACAAGACGGCTCCTGATGTATGTTTTGACCTTTCCCCAGTGCGCCTATCAAAGCACTGGGCCCGACTGGGTAATTAGTTCACAACCGTCCTCCCCGGTACGGTGTGAGGGTGCCAAACCTAAGTAGCGCTACCAACTAATACCCGTTACCTCCCCGATAACAAAAGATGGGACTTAAGAATGATAGATGAGAATATTATCCAATATATACCAGTTTTTACCAAAAAGACTTATCCCTCCCCGGGATACCCACTGACTGTCCCAACCACCGGGACGTATGCTCAAAGTAGTGAACTCACCTTTGGTTTGCTCGGTAAGATTTATTACGTGTTTACCGTTGACCGACCAACCCTAGCATGGTTATCATTATCTATCAGTTTTGTAGTTCCCAATCATACATACTCTTTATGTACTATGCAAATAACAATACATATGGCTAGCACATTCATTACATACAGTACAACCTTTTTAATATACATCCTAGAATAAGCATGTAACTCACCCACTGTTCATCTACAACACCCCTAAATCCATGCAAACAGTTTATACATACAAGCATGCCTCACCCAAAAGTTCACAGCCCAATTTACATATACAGCAAGTGTGTGAAGCCCAACAGTTTCGGCCCAGAAGTATTCCGGTTTCAAAGTTACAGCCCTACTCAATTTACCAATTCATGTACTTCATTATGTGGCCCAATCTAAGCTCACATATTCGTTTCAATGTCATGCGGCCCAATTAGTTAACTGACTTCGGTTATATGTCACGAGTTGATGCCAGGCCCATGAATCCACCCAATTTCTATTACCCAAAGTTGGCCGGCCCATAATCAAATTAGATGTCCCATTTCCTGGTTTCGTGTACATAACAACGATCTAAAATAGTAATTAAATCATGCCGTCAATTGATAACTAAAACAGTCTTTTAAAACCAAGGATCATTTAACAAATACATGGTTAATATGCCAACCTAATTCTCTATTCAAATAGATCCCAACCTTAGTAAATCAGCACATACACATAACACATAGAATTCCTAAGTATTAATTAGCATTCTTTTTCTTTTCCTATAGTATCCATACTATCAAGCCATCCGTGATTACCATTATCAAAACAGATTCATCAGTTATCAATAGGCAAGCAATTTATCACATGATCTTTACTTCCTACAACTCGCACAAGAGGTTAAGGTTTACCAGATTACAACATCGACAGACATCTATACTTGATCATTAGTTTCATTCCATATCTCAATTAAACATTAACATACCAATATGAATGTCACAAACAAGTGCCACTAACCAGGATGTTTGATCGAGCAGGATATTATCTTGAGGGGGGGGGGTCTCCACTGAATACGTGCGGCCAAGAAATAGAGTTTAGGGTTTGTTGTTATGTGGTATAGTGATATTATGATACGTATCATTTGCTTATAATGCTAAAAACACCCTAGTGGGTCGGTTGTGCTACAAGGCTGTTGGGCCGATGTGGTTAATATTTCACAAGTGCATAATACACAAGTGGGCCGGTTATCATAACATCATATCTAATGTTGGGCCGAGATCAATATTAGCATACACACACACTGTATGTTGTACAAGTGTGTAGCGGGTTTGGATGACCCATACTGTGAGTTGATACTTTATCGGGTTTTAAAAGCGTGAAGATGCGGCCCAGCTGATGTGCGGCCCAAATGTCAAACTTTACTTAATACGTTATTGTACCCATCAGTTAAACAAAGGTTTTGAACAGAACGTTCCAACATATAAAAGAAAGATAACGACATATAAAAGAAAGATAACGGGGAGTAAAGATCAAAAGATGGAACGTTACTGACCTTGAAAGTTCGGGTTGTCACAGTGCTACCGCGTTTCCGTCGTCTTTTAGAATCATGTTATGTAAAATAATGCATGTATATACGACATACATAATCTTTTTCACAGTCTTAGCACACATTGATTGATTCATTATACCCCATTTTGACTTGAAAACACCAAAAACCCGTTCCACATCTTTTCTTGTCGCCTCGTGTTGCCACTTGAACTTCTTTTCGTTCGGAAGGTGAGGATATGGAAATATTTCACAAACACTGACGAAGTAGGGTAGATTCCATCGCTAAGATAGTATCCAAATTTGTATAAGTGGTTGTTCACGTAAAATGGACATTTTCGCGCAGTTCCATTTCGTTGAGCAAGAAATAATGGAGATTGTTGGAGCACATTGATGTCATTTAATGAACCTGGTGGACCACAAAAAGCATACCAAATCCACAAATCTTGAGAGGCCATCGCTTCGAGCATAAGTGTCGGGTACATCTGATCTCCTCTCATATATTGTAACATCCAAAAACCAGGTTTGGTAATTAAACCAAATTAACTAGTGATGAGCAAGTAAAATACCATTAGTTCTAAAAGATAACCCGATAAACATTAGATTTAAATAAATTTATCTAATATTAAATAAAAGGCGAATAAATGTTTTTAGAAAATAAAGTTTATAAAAGGCTCGGGCTATCGAGACTTAATGTAAGTCGGGTTGTAGCATCCCCGAACTTAGTAAATTTAATTATCATATTCATATGATAATTAACATGAAGTAGGCAACTAGAAATATTAACCTAGTTAAACATCTCTTATTTATTAAGTGGAAACAAGAAGGTTATGTCTTACTAAATAACAAACCTAAACCTAGGGGACTAAAGTTGGGCAAATGAGAAAGCTAATAAGTAAAAAAAGTGAGAAAGATGAAAGTTTAGTATGTGTGTGTGGTGGTGGCGAGTTTGAGAGAAAGAAAAGGAGATTTCTCTCAAAAATCCATAATTCACAAAATCAATAGATTGAAGGTGAAATACAAGTGACTTCTCTTGCATGTTTGAAGATTTTAGCTCTCTAGCATCATCTGAAGCTAAGGTAAGTGATGAATTTGTGTATGATGAGTTTTTATGTCAAATGGGTTTTTATGATATGATAAATTGATGATGTATAGATGATCATAATCATCATACTTGCTTGTATGTATAAATTACTTGAACAATTTAAGGATTTTGATAAGTATTCTTAAGTGACTAGAAGTGGGTTTTGACACGAGAGTTGAACCCATGAATTATGTTGGTCAGAAGGATGAATTAGCTTATGACAATTGAAATTTTATATTAACTTGACGCAAAGTAAGTAAGCTTACACCTCTTAAAAATAGAATCACAATATATGTGATGGAAGTATTTTAGTTAAGAAGCGGTCAATCGAATAAATGTTAAGACGAGACCCCATGGTGTGAACCATGAAACGGGTCAAAACGAGTAAAATTATGGTGTTAAATTAAAGTTTGTAAAGACGAGACCCCATGGTGTAAACCTTGAAACGGGTCAAAATGGATAAAATTACGACAAACTATATTTTGGTAATAAATGACAACTAATTAACTTAAGACCCTATCGTGTAAACCATAATGGGTCAAACGGGTAAGAATCACGTTTATTCATATTTTAGTGATAAACAATAACTAGTTAAGTTAAGACCCTATAGTGTAAACCATAACAGGTCAAATTGGTAAGGATCATGTTAATCACATTTTGGTGATAAACAATATATGGTTTGGTTTAGATGCCAAATGGGCAAACCAAGAATGGTTAAAAGGACAATGGGTCATATGGGTCATATGGGTCAAATGATGATGATATCACCATTTGGAATCATCATTTAATACTTTGTCTTGTTAAGTGTTATACTCACATGTAGGCATAATGTGCGGGCATGCATTGCCATGATCAGCGAAAAGAATTGCAAGGTATATAAAACGAGTCATTGCTTTAACCCCGCCAGGTATGTGTAATGGGTCATACTCACAGTGAGGGCTTATGGTCTAACTAGTGATGGTTAAGTCAAATGTGGATAATAGACTACCTCAAGTGAGGTATGTCTAGAATTTGGGTAAAATGGTCCTTAAGGTCAATATACATCTATGATATAAGACATGGCTAAAATGAGTTTGAGGTAAGTGGACATTAGAAATCCTTATGTCCTTAGGGACATAATTAAGTTTAATGGGAAAACGAGTTAAAAGTGCCACTAGTTTTCATCTAACCTTTAAAAGTTCTCCGGTTTGGAAAAAGAGCTTAAATTTGACTAAAACGCCCTCGGATGATGGGTTTTAGGTAAACTACCTCCAAGGGTAGATTTGATATTGAATCCTTAGATCGAATTGATCTTTCTGGTAACTAAAAAGGGGGAGACTTGAACTAAAAGGTTTTAAGTCTCATAACAGGTCGATTTGGGTAAAGCACCATACCAGAAGATTATAATAAAAATTAAGGTTTTGTCTAAAGTAACCAACCATAATTTGAGTTGTGGTTAGTAGAAATGACAAGAACATTGATAAGAAAGTAGGAGGCATGAACTAACTGTATAATGTCTCCTAACAGGTTGGTTAAGTAATAAACCCAAACGGAATGGTAGGAGCAAAATAAAAAAAACTCAAGGAATATGGGCCCGGGTAGTGGGTTGTAGTTTAAAAGTGTAAAGGATTAAATCTCTAATGAATAAATTAGATCTGGACCGAATAGAATGTGAATTGGATTGAAGAGTAATAAATCTCTAAAGAATAAAATTTGTTTTTCTTTGTTGTTTTAATCGTGTTTGGCCATTTAACTCAAACACTAATTGATTTATTGTTTATGTTAGGCTTTTACAAAGGCAGGAAGCGGACAGACGACCAAGCATGCAAAGAATCGAACACTAGTAAACCGCTATCTCTTTGGAGATGTTCATGAGAAGGTTGAAGCATGATTATACACGACAAAGTTTATGAGTTTAAAACTTTAATATCTCTAAATTGTAAATTAAGTGTATTAATTCGTTATGTTGGTTTGTCTGGGTTATCAGTTAGCCCAGGCTTGTTAGATATTCATTTTATATATAAAAAGAATTAATTTTAGGACCAAATCATCCCTAATATATAAGATATTCCGTAATAACGGGATAAAGTGTTACATATATTGGCCATGCAACTCTGTGAGATACATTTTCCAAACGAGATGCATACAATCAAGGCTACCCACCATCCCAGGAAGGTGATGTTTCTCTGCATGAGCTTGGTATAAAAGCGCCACGTCGTGGCTTGTTGGTCTATGTAAGAAGTCGGGAGCATATAAATTACATACCATTTTGCAAAAATATTCTAGACATTCACAGGAAGTCCTTTTGACCATATTTAAATACTCGTCGTTCTCGTCTGGAGGGTTACTGGTTACAAGTTGTTTAATCGTTGATGTAACTTTTTTGCAACGGTGTAAAACTCTTCTTCATTCTCCCATCTGGGCCCTCTTGAAACCACAGGTTATTCGCTTCTACATCACTCACAATTTTTAAAAACAACTTTTTTGACATACGAAACCTATGACGAAAAATATCATCATTGTGTTTCGGCTCGTCAACAAAATAATCTGCAATAAGGATTTCGTAGCCTTTCTGACGTGTGCGCGACTATACATATTTTTACAATGAAATTACACACGATTTGGTTTTAAATTTATAAAAGTGATTATTACTTTTACATCAAAACACACACGAAAGGGCAAGTGTACCCCGTCATATATGTAGTAAAGTATCGGTAAGAACCAAGTATCGATCCACGGAAATGGGCGGAGAAATAATACTAGATCTTTGCCACTAAATTACCGGTAAAAACATAAGTTGTTTTGGTTTAATTAAACTAAGGTAAGCATAAATAAATACTTATAAAACATAATAAATTATATATAAATAGCCTTGCTTAATACACAACCAAAGCATGTCAACTAAGTCAGTTTTGGCACTAGAAATATTCGGTCAATTTTCCATTTTGAGACAATTAGTATCCCTTTCGGGAATCCTAACATGACAATCATTCGGAAAGTTAAAACGATAAACACACTTTAACCACCTAAAATTGTTCTTTAACGTGCAATTGATAAATGTCTATAAAAATCTCCTAAAAATAAGTTAGTCATCCGTTAGGAGTTTTCTAACCTCACTTAATCAAGGAAAGCGACACCGATAAACACAATGCAACCACCGAGACAAGCATAAACTAGATTAAATCACAACCGAGTTCATTTTACAAATCTTGCACATAAATTCACCAAGAAAGCAATTTTGGCCGAAACTACTAACTAAGCTAACAAATCATGGCAAGAATTCATAACAACACCATCTAACCCGTTAGAGTCCTTTCGTGAGGGCAAACTCTCTTGATTAACAATAATTACATTTTATTAAACCACTAACCATTTCTAGTATCATGGTGCCCACATTTTAACCAAGTTAAACTAGTTAACCAAATTAAAAGTTTACTAATAAATGATTAATTAAGCTTCATTTTTCAACTATCTTAACTAACCAAGTACCAATCATCCAACACAATTACTTATAATCAAGAAATCAATATCAATAACAAGGTTGCAAACTAATCATCAAAGATAATCATAGAAAATACATCAAAATGTCATTACAAACAAAGATAAACATACTAATGGTTATAATCACGCAAGGGATTGTTGTGTTTTTGCCCAAAGGCTTACATTAATACATAATAATCAGTCTAAATGCTTGAAACATAACAAAATTATGGAAAGATTTGAGAAACCAAACCATAAACAAGCATAAGAATGAGAATCCGGATAGTAACCGAGCTAAACCGGGCAATGTGGCTTGAATCCGGGTGACCGCAGAAGCCTTCGGAGCCTCAAAATCGCCTGCAAAGCTCTCCAAAATTCCAGAGTTACTAACAGAATGGTTCTGTTCTGTTTTTATGCTTTTTCAATGTCGCACGGTCGTGCATGGATCGCACGACCGTGCACTTTAAGCAATTATTGGTGGTGGTCCACCATACTGCATGATGTCATCAGATCGTTGACCGGATTCGATATGGCACGACGTTCTTCATATGGCACGGTCGTTCATCATCGGGTTCCTGTTGCACGCCTGGTCGCACTGGTCGTTCAGTTCCGAGGTTGGCTTGATCATCGGATCCGCACGGGGTGCAAGATCTGGAACGACCGTGCATTTCCGGGTTGGCCTTCAATGCCCTGCACGCGGAGTTGCACCCTCGTTCACTGTCGGGCTCTTCATGAGTTATCGGATATGCACGGTCGTGCATCAGGTCGCACGACCGTTCCACACGACCAGGTCAGTTTTTCTAACAGAAGGTTCGCAGCTTCGTCGTTTTGTCCGGAAAGTCCTTGTTTTCGCTATCATCTTGTCTGGTATGCTGTTTTAGGCCTGTAAACAAAAGTGTAGATAATTAAGTATCCGAATGACGGTTTTACGGCCGAAAACGCATAAAATAGGGGTAAAACGGGGGACTAAAATATGTGTAAATTAGCGAATATCAAATCTCCCCACACTTGAACCTTGCTTGTCCTCAAGCAAGCTGAACTAAAAAGCAATAAAAGACAGAAACAAACAAGAACGATAATTTACACACTATTTTATTGAAAACTACTATAAACGGTTAGCCGGTTTGTCGAAAGACAACATCAAAAGACTCAAACCCAACAAGCATATGCAATTATAATAGCGACAACCAAAAAGCCGTGACTTCACATTTAATTGACTCAACATGTTAATCTTCACACGACTCACAATGTTCACACACACTCGGTTTTATTTATGAAACATACATAAAATATGTATGTGCAAACACTTAATGACTCGTCAATGAAATATGCAATATCATAAGCTTGTCATAAGATCTCGTCTCCACCAACTAACATGCAAACAAGTGTAAATCAAGAGGTCTTTACGGGTTGTAACGTTAGGCTTGGGCGAAGGGTATGGACGTGGACATATAAAGTGGCGAAAATGGTTAAAACTCGGTAGTAGCGTTTAACTAGCAACAAAAATATACAACTATACATACAAATGCCTTAAAAAGGCGACTATTGCGCAATCGAGCTTATCAACGAAATTTTAACATTTAAGCATTCAAAATTGCTCGATTTTTATCAACAAACGCTAGTTAAACGATTATTTTGTCCGAGTTTCAACACTAAAAAGGTTTAAAACATACAAAGGCTAAATTTGGCTAAGTGGGCGATATTGTGGGTAAACAAAGGTAAACGGGAAGGCTCGACATGGTTAATCCTAAAGGGTAATATAAGGTGAACGGGGAGCACAACACAAAGAACAAGGTTTACAACAAAGGGGTAATCTAAGTGCCTCTATCACTTTTACACAAATCCACAAGTTCATGGTCTTAACAAGCATACTAGTGACAAGTTCTAAATTACACATAACATCCGGCTCACTCCTATATCCAAAATGAACAAATATATAACAATAGGCTCAAATATGCTCACGTAACGGATGGAATGGGTAAAAGTGTGAAAACTATCATTTAAGTCTTTCTTTGTTTGTCACGCTTTCCGGTTTCCTTTTTCAAAAATATTTTGCTTGTCGAGTTTTTTATCAGGTCCGATGCTTTCTAAAACACAATCAACCGGTTTATTTACTAAAATATATACAAAATACAGGTATTTTTGAATGATTTTTCTGATTTTTCTGAATTTTTTTATTTTTTTATTTTTTATTTTATTTTATTTTTTTTATTTATTTTATTTATTTTTTTTATTTTTTTAGATGAGGACAAACAAAGTTAACAAAGTTAACCCCCTCCCCACACTTGAACTTCGCATTGTCCCCAATGCGAGACCCGAAAGATAGAGAAAAGGATAACAATACTCCCCTCAAGATGATGTTGATGCAACAAGACTTCCGAAGCTGTATCTGTCACGTGGTCCGGTCCAAGATCCAATAGCCCAAAACCTGCAAGTATGTCACATGTGTACCAAAATAGAACAGAAACAGAAAAATCACAAATCAACCATAATATACATAAATATAAAAACTAACAATCCCAACAAAGACATAACATAACAACTAAAGTAAAGAGTCTGAAAAATAAAACATACATAACCGGGGTGTTTGAAATAACAGTCAAAAGTAAACACCCAAAACTAAGTACTGAAATACTAAAAATAACCACCAACTATCACTCCACCGCTCCTAAGCGTCATCACCATCATCGTCTCTAGTAAAGGACGGACCCGCATCGCCATAACCAAGGGGTTCCACGGTGGGAACTGTGGAGGGTGCTGAAAGTAGTCGGGGTATGCATGATCCATCTCCCCGAAAAGATATGAAAATCCGGCACTCACCCCCTGATATAAACTCTCCTGGCTATGCCTAAGCTGATCCTGAGTGGCCCTGAGCTGATCCTGACTAGCCCGGATCTGGTCCTGGCTAGATCTAATCTGGTCAATGTAAGTACCATGCTGCTCCTGCGTAACACGCATCTGCTGGAACTGCTGGTAAAACTCTGGCCAATCCTGATGCTGGTGGTACTCATGGTGCTGCGGCTCATGTGGCGGTGTCTGTGGTGGTGTGTGCGGTCCGTGCTGCTAAACTGCGTGCTGCTCCTCCATCTCTACATCCTCTTCGTCTGCTGGAAGTGGGGGTAACGGGTCCCAGACCATGTTATTCAGCCCCCTCAACCTATCCCCCCTATCTAGCTCTACAATCACCCCCATGGCCTTTAGTGACCTAATGTCGACATGAACCCCCTCGGTTATCAGAGTGAGACCCTGAAGCACCTCCTCAGTCATATAGCGTTCGTTGTACGCTATTTCGGTCACATACTAACCGCCATGTATCTGACTGCTCAGAGTCCGCCCCGAGCACTTGACGAAGTATTCAGCCATTCGTGCGGCTAGGTTGATAGGCGCTTTCTCCACCAACGCGTATAGAAAGATCAAATCTGGTGTTGGACAGTTACCAAGACTGTCTATGCGACCGCATATCGTATGGCTAAATACATGGTGCATCACTCGCACCAAAGGGTCTTTGAGTCACGAGGCCTTTGACATCCTCGGGTTGTAGGGGTCCCCAACAGCATTTGCAGCCCAAAATGCATCCCGTGCTGCATCAGAAGGGAAGGTGAACTGATCTGTGAAGACATCGGGATCATCCATGTCTTCCCTAGTGTAAATCCCGAGCCTTCTACCCAAACGACCAACCGACCACCTATGCCATCGACCACATAACCTGAAAGCTACCCGCTCCTTGTGGCGGAATTAGGGTCTTCGATGAGCAATCGGCTTTTCATAGGCATAAGATGCTAAGAACTCTATGGTTAGCTCCAGGTAAACGGGTCGGTTGCAACCGACCAGATTTGCAAGCGGGCGACTCATCATGTCGTCTAGTCTGTCATACTGATTAAGTTCCTGCATTACTTCCCAATCCAACCATCGGGGGACTCTGAATTGCCCCCGCCGTGCCCATAATGCGTCTCGTTTCGGGATGCACAATGCCTCTCGCTCATTGTTGGGGTCGAACTGAAGGAAAGGATGGTTCATCTATATGAGAAATAACATTAGAGAGATGGAAACAGGAAAAAATTGAACCAAAAACAGCCGAGCAGCCAATTATGAAGAAGCTGTGAATTCTGATCTGGGAATATGGCACGGTCGTGCGTCTCCGATGACAAGCACCATCTGCCTAGAGATGTCGGAACTGCACGGCGTGCGATCAACGGCACAACCGTGCAATACCGAACAACAAGCTGACATCGTGAATCACTCGGAATGGCACGACCGTTCCATCCAAGGAATGTACGTGCGACAAGTGACCTGCAGATTTTGAACCCCTGAACTTCGAATAGCCTGATTTTCTCAAAATCAACAACTTTTTTGTACAAACAGGGGTCGAAACTTAACCGGGTGTTCACGATAAGCAAGATTCAAACAAGGGCTAGGGTTTCGATTTGTTTATGAAGAGAACCCTAATAAATCCCTTGAAGAATCGGAGGAAATCTAACCTAGAAAGCAAGGAAACAAGAAATCTACAACTAGGAACTTACCGTGCGAAGAAGGGTGTGAGATCGTGCGAAAAATCGTGTGATTTGACGAAGTATCGCTCTGGAACGGCCTGGTGCTGGTAGGGTTTCGCGAATTGTGAATGGGGGCTGCAGATGAGGGTATTTATAGTGCCAAATGACAAAACTGCCCTCAGCCTGACGCACGGTCATTCTACGTATTGCACGGTCGTGCGTCACCGACATCGCCCAAACCCTAGCAACTGTTCTCGGAGATGCACCAAGGGTGCGATCCACCGTGCCGGCCCTCGGAAACGCACGGTCGTGCGACTCGAGGAACGGCCGTGCAACAGCTGCAGATCAGAATTTTTCTGCAGAAGCCATTTCCAGCAACTGTTTTTGCTGTTTTTCGCCATTTTTTCAATACGCCAACTGTTATAACAATATTGCAGCACAGAACCTTCGCTCAGCACGTATGAAACTACAACAAACTAACGGAAACTACCTAACTAACCTAAATTACGCTAAAACTATAAAAACACAAAAAAAAGACGATACTACCCCTAAAGCGCAAAATACGCTCTTGCTGCATTTTTGATCCCCGAGTCAGCAGCGTAGACTCTCTCCTCCCCACACTTATGATGTGTGCGGGGTTTGGAGCTCAATGACCTCCATCACCTACTCTGTCGGCCCGGCAACGTATAACTTCAAGCGATGCCCATTTACTTTGAAAATAACGCCGTCCGCGTTCTCTATTGCAACAGTCCCATACGGAAATACCTCTTTAACTGTGTATGGGCCTGTCCAACGTGAATGAAGCTTCCCGGGAAATAAGCGCAACCGCGAGTTGTAAAGAAGAACAAGATCGCCCGCTTGGAATTCTTTGTGGTCCTTCAAGCGTTTATCGTGCAATCTCTTCGTGCACTCTTTGTACAACACGGAGCTTTCATAAGCGCGTTGTCGCAACTCTTCCAATTCATGAATCTGGAGAAACCGGGCTTCACCTCCGGCTTTTAGGTCCAGATTTGCGGTTTTTAGAGCCCACATCGCTTTATGCTCCAACTCAACCGGTAAATGGCATGCCTTTCCGTAAACAAGCCTAAAGGGAGTAGTCCCAATAGGCGCCTTGTAAGACGTACGGAAAGCCCACAACGCTTCATCAAGCTTATCCGACCAATCCTTGCGGTTTGCACCTACCGACCGCTCAAGGATTCTTTTCAGCCCCCGGTTCGTGACTTCCACCTGCCTGCTTGTCTGTGGATGATAGGGCGTGGATAGACGGTGATGCACACCGTAACGGGACAAAGCTCTCTCGAGCTGAGTATTGCAAAAATGCGTCCCTCTGTCACTGATAAGCGCTTTTGGAGCGCCGAACCGGGCAAATAAGCTTTTCAAAAATCTCACGACCACCCTGGCATCATTGGTGGGTAAGGCTTGTGCCTCCGCCCACATCGATACATAGTCAACTGCGACCAGGATGTACTTATTACCTCGTGAGGGGGGAAATGGTCCCATGAAGTCTATCCCCCAGATATCAAAGACTTCACAAACCTGAATCCAGTTCTGAGGCATTTCATCACGTGCCGATATATTTGTTGCCCTCTGGCAAGCATCGCACGCTCTAACCCAACTCTGCGCATCACGAAATATAGTCGGCCAATAAAACCCGGAATCCAACACCTTCTTGGCAGTAAAGTTGGCTCCATGGTGGCCTCCGGTAGGTCCCTCGTGACTGTGGCGCAGAATATCGGTCGCCTCCTTCCCTGAAACACATCTCCTAATCACCTGATCAGCACCAACCCGAAACAAGTAAGGGTCATCCCAAATGTAGTGCTTGACATCCGAAAAGAATTTCCTCTTTTGCTGGTGAGTCAACCCTTCAATCAGAATCCCGCAAGCAAGGTAGTTCGCAAGGTCGGCGAACCATGGCGACTCATCTCATATTTCAACACTCATCAAAGACTCGTGTGGGAAGTTGTCATTTATGGAATCCCAACGCGCGTCTACGATGTCTCCATGCTCTAACCGAGATAGATGGTCAGCCGCTACATTCAACGCATCCTTTTTATCTTGAATTTCAATATCGAATTCCTGCAGCAACAAGATCCACCTGATCAGACGCGGCTTAGCGTCCTATTTGCTGAAGAGATATCGGATGGCAGCGTGATCAGTGTACACAACGGTTTTCGAAAGCACCAAGTACGATCTAAATTTGTCAAATGCGAAAACGACCGCCAAGAGCTCTTTTTCTGTCGTGGTATAATGCTCCTGAGCGTCGTGAAGAGTTTTGCTCGCATAATAGATCGGGTGAAAGTGCTTTTCTCTCTTTTAACCAAGAACGGCCCCTATAGCGTAATCACTCGCGTCGCACATAATCTCGAATGGCAGACTCCAGTCGAGTGCAACTAAAATAGGGGCCTCAATCAACTTTTGCTTGAGAAGGTCAAAGGCTCTCAAGCAATCATCTCCAAATATGAACGGAGCGTCTTTCTCCAACAAACGGGTCATGGGTCTGGCGATTTTTGAAAAATCTTTGATGAATCACCGATAGAACCCGGCATGACCAAGAAAGCTCCGTATAGCTCTAACAGAGGTGGGGGCGGAAGTCGTGAAATAATGTCGACTTTAGCTGGATCGACTTCCATGCCCGCGTGAGAAATTTTGTGTCCCAGAACTATGCCCTCCTTCACCATAAAGTGGCATTTTTCCCAGTTCAGGACCAGATTCGTCTCCTCACACCTCTTCAACATCTTTCTCAAATTTTCCAAGCAGTGATCGAAGGAATCCCCAAATACCGAAAAATCATCCATGAAAACCTCCATGGAATCCTCGATCATGTCATGGAAAATTGCAACCATGCATCTCTGGAAGGTCGCTGGTGCATTACACAACCCAAAAGGCATCCGCCGGTAGGCGAATGTGCCGAAGGGGCAGGTAAAGGTAGTCTTCTCCTGATCCTCATGAGCGATAGGGATCTGAAAGAACCCAGAGAACCCGTCTAGGAAATAGTAATACAACTTCCCCGACAGACGTTCCAACATCTGATCGATGAATGGAAGCGGGAAGTGATCCTTGCTAGTAGCATCATTGAGCTTGCGGTAGTCAATGCAAACTCGCCACCCAGTGACGGTACGGGTAGGAATTTGTTCATTCCTATCATTCGAGACTACAGTCATACCACCTTTCTTAGGTACGACCTGCACTGGACTCACCCACACAGAGTCCGAAAAGGATAAATCATGCCGGCATCCAACAACTTAATTACCTCCTTCTTCACCACGTCTTGCATATTTGGATTTAAACGCCTCTGATGCTGTGCACATGGTTTGTACTCGTCTTCCATCAGAATCTTGTGAGTACAAAAAGAAGGATTGATGCCCTTGATATCCATGATTTTCCATGCAATGGCTCTCTTCTGAAGTCTCAGAACCTCAAGAAGCTGATTTTTCTCATCCTTTTCCAATGATGCCGATATTATGACCGGTAAGCGACGCTCCTCGTCAAGAAATGCATACTCGAGATGTGGTGGGAGTTCTTTCAACTCCAAAGGCGTCGGATCTTCAACCGAAGGCTTTGCTTCCTCCTCTTTTACATGGCCAATTTCTAGAAACCTCTCCGGACTCTGGGAACCATCGTCACCAATCTGATAGACTGGCTGCTCGAAATCGTGGCCCTCCTGCGTAATGCCAATCAGGTCCCCACACGAAAGACGTGTGTCCGAATCAATCTCGTCAACAGTGCCTTGAAAATGAGAGCACACACATGCGTCGAAATGTCGACATAGTAAAGCATGTCATCGTGACTTTGCGGATGCTGCATTGATCTTTTAATATTAAATGTCACGTGCTCGTCATTTACTCGGAGCGTGATTTGGCCAGCTGCCACCTCAACAATCGTCCTCGCTGTGTTGAGGAACGGGCGTCCAAGTATTAAAGGCACTCTTGAATCTTCGTCCATGTCAAGGATAACAAAATCCACGGGGAAAACAAATTTATCGATTTTTACAAGCATGTTTTCCACAAATCCGCGCGGATACTTTATTGAGCGATCTGCCAACCGAATGCTCATCCTAGTGGGTGATGGCTCACCTAGATCTAGCTTAGTAAAAACCTTATACGGCATAAGGTTGATACTCGCTCCCAAGTCAGCCAATGCATGGCTGACAGACATGTTTCCAATCAAGCACGGGAGCGTAAAACCACCAGGATCTCCCATTTTCATGGGCAGACGGTTTTGCAGAACGGCGGAACAAGTTTCATTCATCACCACACATGATATATCCTCGAGCTTCTGTTTATTCGAGAGGATATCCTTTAGGAATTTCGCATACTTTGGCATCTGGGCCAAGGCTTCAACAAACGGTATATTAATGTGTAGTTGCTTAAACAACTCAAGGAACTTACCGTATTGCTCTTCGTTCTTCTGTTTCTTCAGCCTGCCTGGATAAGGTACTGGTGGAGTGTAATCTTTGACCGGCTCCTGGACTTGTGCTGTACTTGCTGGGCGTAGCCTGGCTTGCACCTCATCCGGTGTGTCAGTCGGGACCGCTCCAGTGATCGGTGGTGAGTCCGATATGACGGGTCCGGTAGTTTTTCCACTCCTGGTCATGACAGCATTCACATCCCTATGTCCGCCCGGGTTTGGTTCTGTATTACCCGGAAGACCGCCTGGGGGCCTTTTGGACATCATCTGCGCTAGCTGACCAACCTGATTCTCGATATTCTGAATCGAGGCTTTCTGACTCCTCATTTCTCCCTCGTTAGCTAGAAAACGATCTTCGCTTTGTTGGTATCGTTTTTCGGAGCTAGAGAGAAGCTGAGCCATCATATCCTCCAGCTTGGAACTAGACTGAGGGGCCTGCTGCTAGGAGCTACTCCCAGTGCCCTGATTCTGGTACGAATATGGACGCTGCTGGTAAGGTTGGTTGTACTGCTGGTACTGCTGACCCTGCTGAAGCGCTGGAGCACGCTGAGTAAATCCCAAAGGATTTTGATTGCCTGCGTTCGCTTGCCACCCAAAATTTGGGTGATTTCTCCAACCGGGATTATAAGTGTTACTGTACGGGTTGTTCTGCGGCCTCACTTGATTACTCACGAAATCTACTTCTTCGTAGCCCTCATATACGACTCCCTGAAAACATGCCCCAGGCTCGTGTGACACTCCGCACTGGTCACATCCCGAGCCAGCATGCGCAATCATCTGGGACCTGTCGAATCTTGATGCAAGAGCCGAGATTTGTGCAGTAATGGCCGTGTAGCCGTCTACAGCATGAACTCCTGAGCGAGATGATGATGATGATGCCCGACCTCTATCTCCATCTCGACGCGAGCTGGATTTCAACGCAGCTTTTTCTATAATATCATACGCTTCAGTCGGCGTCTTAGTTCCAAGATCGCCTCCCGCGTTCACGTCTAATCGCTCCTGCGTATTATAACTGAGCCCCTGATAAAACATCAAAACCAGCTGTCGCTTGGAGAAGCCATGACGTGGCACATCAATCAACAAATCCTTGAATCTCTCCCAAGCTGCATGCAACGACTCGCCCTCGTCCTGGCGAAAGGAAACAATCCGGTTCCGTAGCTTGTTCGTTTTCTCAGGTGGAAAATATTTCTGCATAAACTGCTCCGCCAACTGATTCCAGGTCCTGATGGACCCGGCAGGAAGTGACATAAGCCAAGCTCTAGCTTTGTCACATAACGAAAACGGAAACAACCTCAACCGAATCGCATCCTCCGAAACACCTGTAATCCTAAATGTCGAACAGACAGCCAGAAAAGCAGCGATATGCCTCCCAGGATCTTCATGCTCACGTCCGTCAAACTGTACAGAATTTTGCACCATATTAATAATACTAGGTCTAATTTCAAAAGTAGGAGTATCTATAGTAGGCTGAAGGATACTCGGCTCCAGGCCTGCCCTTCCATGCTGATTTGTTTCATTCAACGGTCGGTCGTCGTCCGCCATGATGACTCTCTCCTCGTCCCCTGAGCTTTCGTCTTTAGAGATAATCACCGGCTCGTCGATTGCATTTGCAATGCGTTGTGCAATGACAAGCGACCTTTCGCACAGCCTCTTACTTCTTATAAGATTATGCGCTGGTTCGTCAGTCGGCTCAGCAATAGGGGGCGCGGGAGTTGAGGACATCAACCTGCAAACGAAAAACTGACACAATGAATATTTTATTAATATAATAATGCTATTTTTTTTAGCTGAATAGAAACAGAATATGTATAAAAATGGGCTGAAAATTTTATAAAAATCCGAAAATGGGCCGAAATTTTTATAAAAATTAAAACAATGAAAATAATCGAATAGGCTAGTGTAAAAACGATTTTTAAGAGCCGATAATTCAACGAATAAATGAATAAATAAATCCGGATTAGAACAAATAATTAGAATAAAAATTTACAAGGATACAAAAGAATCACGAAAATGAATAAATTGAATTAAAAGCAAGAAATATTAACAAATAAATCAAAAAATAAATAATCACGAAAATATACACAAATATTAACAAGTATATACACTGATAACACAATGACTCGGGTCGTTCCTAAAACTCGCCATTCCCCGGCAACGGCGCCAAAAACTTTGACGTGTGCGCGACTATACATATTTTTACAATGAAATTACACACGATTTGGTTTTAAATTTATAAAGTGATTATTACTTTTACATCAAAACACACACGAAAGGGCAAGTGTACCCCGTCATATATGTAGTAAAGTATCGGTAAGAACCAAGTATCGATCCACGGAAATGGGCAGAGAAATAATACTAGACCTTTGCCACTAAATTACCGGTAAAAACATAAGTTGTTTTGGTTTTAATTAAACTAAGGTAAGCATAAATAAATACTTATAAAACATAGTAAATTATATATAAATAGCCTTGCTTAATACACAACCAAAGCATGTCAACTAAGTCAGTTTTGGCACTAGAAATATTCGGTCAATTTTCCATTTTGAGACAATTAGTATCCCTTTCGGGAATCCTAACATGACAATCATTCGGAAAGTTAAAACGATAAACACACTTTAACCACCTAAAATTGTTCTTTAACGTGCAATTGATAAATGTCTATAAAAATCTCCTAAAAATAAGTTAGTCATCCGTTAGGAGTTTTCTAACCTCACTTAATCAAGGAAAGCGACACCGATAAACACAATGCAACCACCGAGACAAGCATAAATTAGATTAAATCACAACCGAGTTCATTTTATAAATCTTGCACATAAATTCACCAAGAAAGCAATTTTGGCCGAAACTACTAACTAAGCTAACAAATCATGGCAAGAATTCATAACAACACCATCTAACCCGTTAGAGTCCTTTCGTGAGGGCAAGCTCTCTTGATTAACAATAATTACATTTTATTAAACCACTAACCATTTCTAGTATCATGGTGCCCACATTTTAACCAAGTTAAACTAGTTAACCAAATTAAAAGTTTACTAATAAATGATTAATTAAGCTTCATTTTTCAACTATCTTAACTAACCAAGTACCAATCATCCAACACAATTACTTATAATCAAGAAATCAATATCAATAACAAGGTTGCAAACTAATCATCAAAGATAATCATAGAAAATACATCAAAATGTCATTACAAACAAAGATAAACATACTAATGGTTATAATCACGCAAGGGATTGTTGTGTTTTTGCCCAAAGGCTTACATTAATACATAATAATCAGTCTAAATGCTTGAAACATAACAAAATTATGGAAAGATTTGAGAAACCAAACCATAAACAAGCATAAGAATGAGAATCCGGATAGTAACCGAGCTAAACCGGGCAATGTGGCTTGAATCCGGGTGACCGCAGAAGCCTTCGAAGCCTCAAAATCGCCTGCAAAGCCTTCGAAGCCTCCGAGCTAACAGAATGGTTCTGTTCTGTTTTTATGCTTTTTCGATGTCGCACGGTCGTGCATGGATCGCACGACCGTGCACTTTAAGCAATTATTGGTGGTGGTCCACCATACTGCATGATGTCATCAGATCGTTGACCGGATTCGATATGGCACGACGTTCTTCATATGGCACGGTCGTTCATCATCGGGTTCCTGTTGCACGCCTGGTCGCACTGGTCGTTCAGTTCCGAGGTTGGCTTGATCATCGGATCCGCACGGGGTGCAAGATCTGGAACGACCGTGCATTTCCGGGTTGGCCTTCAATGCCCTGCACGCAGAGTTGCACCCTCGTTCACTGCCGGGCTCTTCATGAGTTATCGGATATGCACGGTCGTGCATCAGGTCGCACGACCGTTCCACACGACCAGGTCAGTTTTTCTAACAGAAGGTTCGCAGCTTCGTCGTTTTGTCCGGAAAGTCCTCGTTTTCGCTATCATCTTGTCTGGTATGCTGTTTTAGGCCTGTAAACAAAAGTGTAGATAATTAAGTATCCGAATGACGGTTTTACGGCCGAAAACGCATAAAATAGGGGTAAAACGGGGGGACTAAAATATGTGTAAATTAGCGAATATCACTTTCTCTCGATCACGACGGACATATCTTTTTTTACTAGATGTGCACGTATTTTCTAGTTTGGCTTGCTCGATGAGATTTTTGAAAAAAAAATTAAGCTACCATCACTTGAGGATAAATCATCGTCACTACTGTCGGGCGGAATAAACAACGGTATTTCATCCGCCATTTTGAAAAATAGGGGTATGAGAATAGAAATGGTATGGTAGAGATTAGTTTTGGATTGTAAGAAATGGTATGAATGGTATGGTATGATTTATATATAAAAAATTGTAATTTCTTTATTAAATCCAACGACTTTATAGTTTTTTTACCTTCTAACGCCGAAATTCAAAGGATTCAACGTGCGGTGAGTAGTCCTCATATCCATTCAATCACTGCACACAAAATTGGGTCGATGGCGGTGTGCCCGCGCGGGAACTCCACTCCCGGACCCACTACCCGCACACACCCGTGCACCCTTATGCATTTGCAATTTCTTCCTTCACATGCAATTATAATAAGAGTTAATTACTGTTTTCGTCCCTGTGGTTTGTCAAAAATCACTATTTCAGTCCATTAGTTTAAAAATTGCGATTTCAGTCCCTGTGGTTTCAGTTTCGTAACCATTTCAGTCCCTGTGGTTTCACTTTCGTAACCATTTCAATCCATTTATTCTGTAAGTACAGGGACTGAAATGGTTACGAGGTGGACCGAAATGATTACAAAAGTGAAACTACAGGGACTGAAATCGCAATTTTTAAACTAATGGACTGAAATAGTGATTTTTGACAAACCACAGGGACGAAAACAGTAATTAACTCTTATAAATAATTTCATCCTACACATTTGCCATATTAAGCATCCATTTCTCCTAAAAAATGCATCCAAGACATTTATAAATATTGAAAAGTAATTTCTTTCTACATGTTTCCAGTTACTTAATACTACTTTATGTTTATACTAAATTTCAGGCGGTATCATTTGCCTTTAAAATTGATGACTTTTATACTTTTTGTTTGAAAATGTTACACACTATGTCCCTTAACCCTAACCCAGTTAATTTTCTTCGTTAAATCAGATCAAAGGGTGTTTTTATCTTTTCAATCATTTACTTTAAAAAGGTTATATATAAAATAAAGAGTTAATTACTGTTTTCGTCCCTGTGGTTTGTCAAAAATCACTATTTCAGTCCATTAGTTTAAAGATTGTGATTTCAGTCCCCGTGGTTTCACTTTCGTAACCATTTCAGTCCCTGTGGTTTCACTTTCGTAACCATTTCAATCCATTATTATGTTAAGTACAGGGACTGAAATGGTTATGAGGTGGACTGAAATGGTTACGAAAGTGAAACCATAGGGACTGAAATCGCAATTTTTAAACTAATGGACTGAAATAGTGATTTTTGACAAACCACAGGACGGAAACAATAATTAACTCTAAAATAAAATTAAACTTTTTTTTGAATGACAACGCTTACTCTACTCTGTTCACCAATAATTCTAAAATTTTCACCTCTACTCTATTCACCAATAATACTAAAATTTTCACACTTCCCTAGGATTAAACCTGGGACCTCTCCCTTAAGAGGCATATGCCTCTACTAAATGCACTAGTCACACATTGTAAAAACTTAAAAAACTTATATTATATATTATCAATTTGTAATAGGTGTAGGCTTCACAATGTTGTAACATGTGCTTTATCTTTATTACATGCATTCATCACTTGTACAACATGCTTTTTTCTCTATTAGACCCTCACTATTAAAAAACTTTTTTGTTTATATTAATAAGTTACATACATCCATTTATATACTATTAATTGGTAACATTGTTAGGCATTAAAACTTGTACTTTTAGTTTATAAAGTTGGACATTGCGTTATGATAAAAGCATGTACTATAGTATTTATTTATATACATACTATTAATTGTTAACATTGTTAGGCATTAAAACTTGTATTTTTAGCTTATAAAGTTGGACATTGCTTTATGATAAAACCATGTACTATAGTATTTATTTATTTATATACTAATAATTGGTAACATTATTAGGTAGGGATGAGCACGGTACCCGTTCGGTACCGGTACTGAAAAACGAGAAAAGTGGGTACCGGTACCGAATACACCGGCCGTAACATGGAGCTCATGTATAATGTTTAGGGGCTGTTTGGTAACTTTTGAATGGTTAAGTGATGAATCAGTTAGAGGTCTCAACTATTAAATGCTTAAGCAGTATGAGGTCTGAATTATTAAGAGACAGTATAATGCTTAACCGTTCAAAGACAAATGTCTGACCAATTCAGATTAGATGTCTTAACCATTGAGACTCAGTATAATAATTAATCATTCAGATGTAAATGTCAGAACCATTCAGATGCAAATGTCTGAAACATTCAGACAATTACCCACGAAACAAACAGTATGAATCATTAGTGTTGAACCAGATCTATGCCATTCAAACCCTCATTAAGATGTAAATAAATAGCCCCTTAATTATTAACTAACCCATGCCGGCAGAATTTGTAAGCCCCGGCCGCAACGCGGCGGGGTCTTGCATCAAGTTTATATATATGTAACAAATTTCTTTCTCATATGGGGTCCATGTTGTGGGGTCGGTTTACACGGTTAGAAATGTGTAGCAAACACGAAAAACCGTTTTCCGAGATATCTATCGGATCAAAACATGTGCGGAATCCGTATTATGATTAGGCACAACACTTCACTTTGTGACTCTTTTTCAAAAACCTTGTCAAACACACATTTACAAACATCAGAATCACAATCAGAATTTTCCGTAGACTGCTCATATGTCACATTAATAGTGTCGGGTAACAAATCTTTTGGGTCTGCCACAAGTGGAGTTTTAATTTCCACATTGATGGCTTTTTCTACACCATCCGGTGACTTTTTGGATTAATTACTCCACATCGGTGGTGAAACTCTATGCCACCCAATACAATGATCAATGTAACCATAGACATTTTCCTCAGTTTTTTCATCTTTACCAGTTGGTTTAGGAAGAATGTGGTCAAGAACATACGACGCGACAACATATATTGACATTTTTTTATCAACACGTTCAGTATCAATTTTCATCCTTTTGTAATTCTTGTTTTAAAGCAGCATTGTCATCAATGTGTTTATTAATGGCAATTTGTTTATCTGACGTTGTTGTTTTTAACATGGAAATCATTTGTTGATCCTTCTTGATAGTTTTTAAACTCTTTTTCCACTTTCTGAAGCTTATTGTAAACTTCTTGAATCTTTTTAAGATCTCCCAACAAGTTATCAGTACGTTGTTTAAGCCTACTGTAAGCTGCATCCCTTTCAGTTATTTTTCGATGGAATCAAACATTTTAAACATTCTAAGGATGTTGTTAGTTTATCTTGATTAACTAGTGATTCAGACTTAACCGATTCATTGTTAGATTCAATTTTAGACTCGGTTTTAATTTGAAAACTTATGTATTAACCTTTTTCAAATTTGCCATCATCTCTTTCTGAGCAATCTTCTCCAGAGTTCCAACATTGATCTCTTAATTCATTAACATCTATCATCTCATTCATTCATTTCCTCATCATAATGTAAATCGTTGAAAGTTGCTTCCTCTCTAAAGAAACCTGCAAAACTTTGAAAGACTTCAGGTGGAAATATAGATTTAAAGACATCTGTAGGATTAGAATAAATCTTATCCTCTTTGACAATATCAGTCGGGACTAGTTCAGATTCGATTTCGATTACAACTTCAGAGTCAACTTTTATCTCCTTTTCAGCAACATTCACCTTTTCTTCCACTTCACCCATTTCTTCATTTACCTCAATCTCTTGAATTTCTGCCATAAGAGTTAAACTCCTTGTCTTTGAAATCACTTCATTTCAATTTAAACCTTCATCTCTCTAATTAACCACCAAAGCTTTATCGTTAGATTTGCCATCTTCAATTGGAACAATTCTTGAGCTTGACTGAAATGAACTACTTTGTGAATTTTTGTGCTGGATCGCTCTGTGATAACAATCTCTTCTAAACGGGTTGACATTATCATCCTTCACCTCTTTATTCGTGCACTCTCTCTTAAAATGGCCCTTTTCTTTGCATCTGAAGCAAGTTACCTTTGATTTATCGAACCCCAATTTTGTATCCAGTCCTCCTATGCAACTGTTCCCGGTCAACTCCATATATATTTGAGCTCTTCTTATAACACTCGCCATGCACCAACGGATATTGATCAGCTCCATTTCTTTAGGATCAATTTTGTCGTAATCCTCTTTTGTCATATTATAATTTCCGATTCTTCCTGTGACCAAACCTTCGTATGATTCGAGAATCGAAGCCAAAAAAGTTATATGTTCTTTTGCATTGGGCGCTGAAAACTCCTGAGCATTCTGGAGATTAACTACAATGTTACATTGTATACAATTAGACGATTGGTTTGAACTTTCATAATTCTGGCTCGGGGATTGTTGTGTAGTTTGTTGCGATGTAGAATTTGAACTACCACTGCTATAGAAACACTTTGGTGATTGTGAATATCCTGAATAACTACCACTACCATTCCCTACTTCAGCACTAAATGCGGTCTGAGTCTTTTGGCTGGTAGTGATAACTGGATCTGCCCTTTTATAATACGATCGAACATCTTGAGGAATTACTACAGATTTCATTTTTGCTATTTTCCTCAGCTCCAGTTCATGAGCTTCCAGCTTCTCAATTAGCCTCTTAATGAAGAAATCGAATTCAGTAATCAGAGGGAATTAAGAATCATTCAAGTGATCTCTGTGTTTCTCATTCATAAACGTAAAAGATGACATACATATATAGAAAAGAACTAGGAAGGAAACAATATCAACCAATAACTATCTTCCTAAAAGATGTAGCATAAAATCACGTAAAAGATATGCAGAAATATATGGCCAATATTAGGAGATATCCTATAGGAATCGGATAAACTCCAATACTCCCCCTCAAGTTGGAGCGTGTAAATCTTTTATGCCCAACTTGACGAGTAGCCCCTTTAGATGTTGAGCTCCGAGTGGTTTCGTAAAAAGATCCGCTATTTGCAGTTTCGTGTCGATGTGTCTCGGCAAAATTTCTTTCGATTCGACCCTTTCGCGAACAAAATAGCAATCCATTTCCACATGTTTTGTTCTTTCGTGAAACACTGGATTGTTAGCAATATGTCTAGCCGCTTGATTGTCGCAAAACAAAGTGGTTGGTATCTCCACCGGCTCCCCCAGTTCTCTAAGTAAAAACCGAACCCAAAGCACTTCACTAACTATAGCAGCCATGGCCCTGTACTCAGCTTCTGCCGAGGATCTCGAAACAACGGATTGTTTCTTCGACTTCCATGAGATGGGCGCCCCACCAAGAAGTAACAAGTAATCGGTTCGGGATCGTCTTGTAGTTGGACAACCGAGCCAATCAGAGTCACAGTAGGAAACGAGTTGCGAGCTGCCGCCTTTTGGCAACAAGATTCCTTGGCCCGGTGTTGTTTTCAAGTATTGTAAGACACGTATGGCAGCATTCATATGGCTTTGTCGTGGATCGGCAACAAATTGGCTAAGGACATTTACGGCGTATGTGACATCAGGGCGTGTGGCTTACAAGTATAAGAGCTTGCCAATCAATCGTCGATAGGAACTCGGATCCGTCTTTTCTCCTTCAGCATCGGGTCCGATCTTCGCATTTTGTTCCATCGGAAATGAACTCGGACGACAACCTTCTAACCCGCTTTCCTTCAAAATGTCAAGAGTGTATTATCTTTGGCTTAATACGAGTCCATCTTTGGTACGCGCTACCTCAATCCCCAAAAAATACTTCAGATTGCCAAGATCCTTGATAGTGAATAATCGATGAAGATGTTGCTTTGTGTGATCAATCATAGAACAACTGTTTCCAGTAACAATCACGTCGTCCACATATATTAGAGCGGCAACGAACACGTTTTCTTGCTTGTAGATGAAAAGCGAATTATCCGCCTTTGACTGAGAAAAGCCGAGTTGTAACAAGGCATTGGTTAACTTGTAGTACCAGTTCCGGGAGGCTTGCTTGAGGCCGTATAGCGATTTTTTTAAACGACAGACCCTTGTTTCACTGGTTGTGGTGAACCCTTGGGGTAGTTTCATATACACCTCCTTGTCTAAATCACCATGTAAGAAAGCGTTATTGACATCAAGTTGGTGAATCAACCAATCCCTTTTTACCGCCAAACTAAGAAGAATTCTCATTATTACGAGTTTTGCAACAGGAGAAAAGGTGTTGTGATAGTCAACTCCTTCCATTTGTGTATAGCCCTTTGCCACGAGTCTCGCTTTGTAACGTTCAATCTCCCCATTCGGCTTGTATTTAATTTTGTACACCCATTTCGAGTCAATGGCTTTCTTGCCCTTAGGTAATTGTTCCAATGTCCAAGTTCCATTTGCCTCAAGGGCTCGTATTTCCCGTTCCATAGCTTCTTTCCATTGTTTATCCTATGACGCTTGATAAAAGTTCTTTGTCTCACCTTGTGATGAGATGGCCGCAAGAAACATTTTATGATTGTTAGAGAATTTATCATAAGAGACATAGTTTGCAAGAGGATGTACCGTAGAAGGGACTTGTGCGGAGTCTGAGGTAGCTTGGGTGGAAGTCGGGAGTGCGTGGTTAATGAAGGGCGGAAGTTGTACTTCAAATTCTTTTAACCGAGAAGACTGCATTCTGTTCGTTGTGGTCTTTGGCTTGTAGTTTGCGGATCAATTGTAGGCCCATGCACATTACCAACGTATTCAGGAGACTGAGGCGGATCTTCGTTGCTGGCTTCTTCGCTAACTTCAAAGTCTTGTCCTGGTGGGCCACTTTGGTCCGCACTGTCTGGGCCTTGATGAATCACAGGGCCTTTGTGCTCCCCTTGATCCACCAAAACTTCATCATGAATAGAGATTGGCCCATCTTGTGCCGTTGGATCCAGCTCATGCCCTTTGGCCTGCTTATTCACAATAGAGCCATGTCTTAAGTGACTCTTGTAATCTGCCAAGAACTCTTCATCACCTTTGAAGCTGTGAACCTTCCCGTCTGAATAAGGGAAAACGTGTTCTATGAATCGTACATCTCGGCTCATCACCATTTTTCTAACCTCAATGTCATATACCTTGTAACCTTTCATACCATAGGGGTAGCCCAAGAAAACACCGGGTTTACCCCTAGGTGCGAATTTGTCTCCCTTGGTGTCAGTGTTCCAAAAATAGGCTAGACAACCCAAAACTCGCATGTGGTTATAGGAAGGACTTTTACCATGGACAATTTCATAAGGAGTCTTGTAGTTTATTATTTTTGAAGGCAAGCGGTTGATGATGTAAGCCGCGGTTAACACACATTTTCCCCAAAACCGTATCGGAAGACTTGCCTCGAATCGGACGGCACGAGCTATCTCCAAGAGGTGCCTATGCTTGCGTTCCACGACCACATTTTGTTGGGGTGTGTGTGGACATGTAGTTTCAAGCAGAATCCCGTGTTCGTTGTAAAACGATTTCATCCGATTTGAGGTAAATTCTCTGCCGTTGTCACATCTCACCCGTCTCACTTCCTTTTTGAACTGAGTTTTTACCATATTAATGAAGTAGATCAAGCAATCACTCGCCTCTCCCTTTTGCTTAAGCATAAATACCCAAACCGCCCTACTAAAATCATCAACGATGGTGAGAAAATAACTCCCATTCGTGAGCGAAAAAGGTCGATAGCCCCCCCAAATATCGCAATGTATCATATCAAAACATTCAACCTTTTTTATTGAAATTAATTGAAAAGGCAGTCTAGACATCTTTGCTTTAATGCAAGAATCACAAAAAACATTCTTTGAACTGGGAAGAGCCATAAGAGAAAGAACATGAGACAACTTAACACTTGATGGATGACCGAGTCGTTTATGCCATTGTTCCGCCGAAACCGCCACCATTGCTACTCTATTTTCTTGACCATCTTCATCTTGTATAAACCACCATCGCACCTACCCGTTCCAATCAAGCTCCCCGTGCTCAAGCCCTGTATCACAAAAAAATCGGGGAAAAAGGTAACAGCAAAATACAAATCTCTCGTTAGTCGGCTTACGAAAATCAAATTGCATTTGAAATTAGGAAAAAACAAAACCCCTTTTATTTTCATGCCTCCCCTGAAGGAGACATCTCCCTTTCCTACAACTGGGATTCGGTCACCGTTTGGTATAGTGACGGGTGCTTCATGGTCCTTTGTGGACAAGTTTTCGAGCACCTCTTTTAAATGGGTCAAGTATTCGGTTGCACCCGTATCAATGACCCACTCATCTTTTTCGTTAAACATACCTGCCATGTTTGCGATCGGCACGTCGACATCCCTCTTTTGATCGTTTTGTTTTCCGAACAGTTTCAGAAAAGCCTCATACTTCTCATTTGTTAGGCCTAGTACGTGTTTGGTTTCCGTCATCGCTGCTCTCGGCTTCGAGGACTCGCGTTTTCCTTTACCAGACCACCAATCGGGATACCCGATCTTCTTGAAACAACCTTCCGCAATATGCCCATCCTTCCCACAAAACGTGTAGTGAGCAGTTTTCTCCCCTGGTCTCTCTGTTTTCTGCGCACTCGACTTTCGTTGAATCTGCGTCGTCCGAGTGGTCATGTGGGACGCTTGGAAAGCTGTCGTATCTGCCCCATTTCCTTTTCTTCCCACAACGATGTTCCATTGCTGCTCGTCCTCAGCGATTAGATGATAAGCAGCCCCCATGGATGGTGTTGGCTTCATAGCCAAAATTTGCGTTTTAATGACCGAAAAGCTGTCATCCAATCCCATCAAAAATTGGTAGAGTCTTTCTTTGTCTTTTGCTTCAACAAGCTTCTTTCCAAGGTCACATTCACATCCACTACACTCACAACGTGGGTAGGGGAGCACGGAGTCGATCTCGTCCCACAACGCTCGTAAGCGTGTATAGTAAGCCGAGACTGACGATCCATCTTGTCGGGTTGTGACGATGGCCTGTTTCAACTCATACGTTCTCGGTGCACTCTCTTTGCCAAACCGCTCGTTGAGATCGTCCCAAATCTCTTTTGCTGTGTTCACGTATTTCACGCTTCCCCGGATATCTTTCTCCATTGCCGTAGTAAGCCATCCCTTGATCATTGCATCGCAACGCATCCAGGGCATGTAGTTCTTGTCTGTCTTCTCGGGTTTTACCACAGTTCCGTCGACGAACCCGATCTTGTTCTTGGCGAACAAAAAGTTTGTCATCTCTTGATTCCAGTCGTTGAAATTGGTGTCATTCAAGGTCTCATTGACCTGAAGTTGTTTTGGGTAGTCGGAAGGGTGAAGATAAAAAAGAGAATTTGAATCGATAGACCCGTCGCCGGATCCACCCCTTTTGCTCTTGTCACCCGCCATTGATTCGGTATAGTTTATGATCTTAATTTTGAACGACCTGGCTCTGATACCATGAAGAAATCAAATTCAGTAATCAGAGGGAATTAAGAATCATTCAAGTGATCTCTGTGTTTCTCATTCATAAACGTAAAAGATGACATACATATATAGAAAAGAACTAGGAAGGAAACAATATCAACCAATAACTATCTTCCTAAAAGATGTAGCATAAAATCACGTAAGAGATATGCAGAAATATATGGCTAATATTAGGAGATATCCTATAGGAATCGGATAAACTCCAATACTTAATGATTCCATTAAGAGGCTATATCTTAATGGGTCAAAGTTAAGGGTGCTTGGTTTGTTTAGTGGACACATCTGAATGATTCCATGGGCCTCTGACCGATTCATATTTAAAAACATCGCTGAATGAAAAGTTGACCTAAATACCCACGCACGTCATGTTCCTCTCATCTGCTCCTTTTTTGGCGATCACGCAAACCACCATCATTTAAGCACATCAAGGCTTCGATTACCCGATTCCAAGCAAATCTTCGCTCAATACCAAGTAAGATCTTTGTTCGATCTCTGTACGATCGTTGTGTGTGCGATTTGAAAGCTAGGTTTTTTTTTTTATAAAGTATTGATTCGTAAAGATATATGTCTGATTTGTATGAAGTATTGATTTGTTAGAAATCTAGAGTTTTTAATAAAGTACTGATTTGTTAACCTTGATCGATAGTAACCTCATGTTAAGCTTATGTACTTACTTCCCTATTAACTATGTAATCTCTTTTTAGAATAGTTGTAAAGAATAAAAATAATAGTTATAAAGAATGTGGGGTACGATCATGTATAAAATTTTGATTTGTTTGAGATCTAGGGTTTTTTAATAAAGTATTCATGTGTTCAAAAGGAAAAAGATATAAAGAGGGTCTCATATTCCATTGCTTCCACACCTTACACACAATACTTCGATGAATTTTTTCAATATATGGGTGTTTTCTTCTTTTCAGTGGGGTTCCATCTTTAATTTTTAGATGATATTTGGCTATTAAGTAGATAAACCTATGTATATGTAATGATATGACCATCTATTTTTTTTTTTTTCAGAATGTGGAATGGGAATGAGTTTGATGAACTAGTTTGATGTGTTTAGATTATTGTGGTACTTGTTTCTTTTTCTAGATCATTAGTATATACCACCATAAATTCCAACACATTTTTCATTAGAAAATTTGACACATTAACTTTAAATATTAACTAGTAATTTGGTCTGTGGCAATCAACAACATTGTATAATGATGTTCTTGTTAAAACCTTTGTATTATACTAGTGGGAAAGCCCGCGCGTTGCGGTGGGTATCCTGACTGGTATCATATTCATTTATGATATGTATTATAAATGTTGACTTTTAAGCATGAAGTTTGTTAGTTACAAAACCCAACATGCCACTCTTATCTTACAAAACAAAACATGTGAGTTATGATAAATTAACTTGAAATCCGTAACAATGATTGGATGAAAGAACAAATATAGCATATCATCTAGGAGTGAATAATATTAACTGGAAATCAGTATCATAAATGAAACCTAAAGTTAAGGTGTAATCGTTGTTGGCCTGCAGTTTGCATGGTTTGTTTCACCTGGTTTATCTTTTAAAGTATTGTGGTAGTATCGTTAATATAACAATTCATGAATTACATAATTGACATAAAAACCAAGAATACAATAGTTGGTAAACGAGATACTGGAAGTGGAAATCATTACCAAACTGGACCTCATGTTTCTTTTTTCATTTAGTTATTTGTTTGTTTTTTACTACTTTAGTAGTACGCTTGTTTATTTATTTAATTTTTTAATATGGACTTCCCAGTTTGTTTGTATAAAAAAGTGATCATTTGATTTTGATTTCTGGCCGAATGGCCCAAAAATGTACTAAAATGCTTAAAGGTAAGAAGAAAAGGTCGTCTGAAAGTCACTGATAAATTTTTAAATCGGGGGACCACAGTAACCACGTCGAACGAGATAGTATGATCAATTTAAATAAGGTTTGAATGTCTCTTTGATTTCGTCCATACTGGTTGTCCACCATTCATCATCCTTCCAATCGTCTTGTTCGTTAGTTTGCTGGTGAGCTGGGGTGTTTAGTGGTGTGGACGGCGTACCAATAAATCCATGGGTCTTCTCTATTTCTTTGATTATGTTGTATGTGTGCGTGGACGTTGCTAAGAAACCATTTTTTTGTTAATACAAATAACGTGGACTGTGTATACGCCGTAAACTATATGAATAGTGAAAGTTGTTGTGGGTGTACCAGGTGGGTTGTTTTTCTTTTGATTTGTTGGTGAATCCTTTGGTTGATGACAATCACTTAAGGATGGTTCAGTGGAAGCCGTACTTTTCCCTTTGTTATCATCCTTGACTTATAGGGTTGTTGTTTCAGTGGTACCTGCGTATTATGAATGTTAACGCATGCAATACAAATTATTTGTGGACCTATTTGTTTTGAAGTGTAGTGGGTGCTGTTGATGTACCTGACTTCTCTGAAATGGAACTAAGTTATCGGCTACAGAAAACAAAATCTGTCTAACCCATTGATGATTCTAAAAGGTCTGTGTAATATCTTTTATGTGATCGTTAAAAGGATGGGCATTCAGAAGACGAGATAGACAAAGGCTTGAGGAGGCGGTTGCGTTTGGTTGTCGTGTTGTCTTTTCCGGCTTAACTGAGACGAGGGCACTTCTGATTGGTCTTGGACCACTGCAATTGAACTACTGAACGGAAGATGGTGGCCGTTGAATCCTGAAAATGGGAACGATAGTGCTAGCGGTTGTGTTAAACTGGCGAGCAAAGATGAAGGTTGTGGTTCGATCTGATGTGATAGCTCAGATGACTTCACACAGTTGCAGCGATGCTCCAATTCGAAGATGTCGTCATTAGACTTCGTTGAGTTAACAAGATGGTGATGCTATCTTGTCATGGAGGTTACTTTTGCTAGAAGATGCAACATTTGCATGCAGGTTTGGTTCGATGATGATTTTAGAACCATTTCGAACTGAATTGAATCACATGACGGTGTGTTTCTTTTTTATATATAAAAAAAAACTTTCATCAAAGTGGTTATAACGATTTATTTAATTCTTAATGATAGCCATTTAAGCAAGATCGGTTACGACACTTGATAAAATGAAACGGATTATTTAAGTTACACTGCATTAAACAAAAAGAGTTAATTCCAATTATATGTTGATTTATTGATTTATTTGAGTTTAAACTCCACGAGGAGTTTGGTTTTGATCAATTGTTACATAAATATATGTTTGAAATATTATTAATTTTATACACGAGTAAACTTCTGTGACAACTCGTATTTTAGAGCCTTTCTTTGTGCTTCGATGTAACCTATATGTACACTACTTGACTAGTTGATGTGTTGAATTTAATTGAATGTTTATGAGGTTGTTTATGTTATGTGTTATGTGAATGTTATAGTTGTGAGTGTACAATAATTGTCCAATTGCACAACACCCTTTCGGGTCGCACACTCGCCCACAAACCGCACACTTCCTTTCCTTATGTCGTTGTCAGTTGTTATGATACGTGCTGTTGTGATTGTTATGATCTTACATAATGACTTAGGGTTTCATGCTAGTAGATCCATTGATGATATGTGTTCATGAAATTGAAATAAATATTTGACCATGATGATAATATGTGAGATAATGAAACTGGATTTGTTGTTCATGCAAACCGTTATACGAGGCTGGAACAATTGGTTGATATAAGGTTTTGACAATCGATGCTTTCATGATTTAATTATTCATATGTTTTGTATGCAATCTGGTTGATGAATTGTTGGCATGGCAAACAACTTTGTGGGTGAATCGGGTTAAAGCTTAGTTGATCATTAGGGTTATATGATGATGTAGAGTTTAAGAGTTAATCATATTATTTGAATGATGGGTGATTTGGTTAATTACTTGTTCATGAATCTGATCGCATGAATGCATATGATTGTTGCTAAAAGTGTTGTTTGATCTGATTTGAAACTGCCAAAAGTGTGGACTGATGTTACGGAGATAATGGGTTAAATTTAAGGAAATCAGTTACAATATACGGGTCTTGACTGAGGTTGCGAGTCGGAATCAACTGGTTTCGACTCGAGACCATACCTGCACAAAAACAACAAGACTCGAGACCATGGTTGTGGGTCTGGTTGCGACTCGAGACCACCTGGTCTCGACTGAAGAATGCATGAACCGAGACCGCACAGTCTCGACTCGAGACCACATGACTCGCACACTTGTTTTGGACTCGCACACTAGCACAGGGCCATGTAATCGGGCCCCACACTTGGGCTTTGTACGGGTACGTAAATGCTACTGTTAAACATGATATGTGTTGTTAACTAACTACCATGATACTACGTGTATGCCATGATCATTCTGTGTACTTAACCTGTTAGTATACGTGTAGAACAAATACGTGCATTGCTTGAATATGAACCTGACTTGTATGGTAACCATGTTACGACGTGGTTAACCACATTAGCTCAAGTGACCATATATCTGCCGAGCTAATCTAAGGTGAGTTCACACTTTTCTTCAAAGCATGGGATTCCCGGTGGTTTGGGAATGGGTTAAACAACAACAACTATCCCCCTTGGGTGGGATGCAACCTGTGTATTCTCCTTGGGTAGAATACGTACCTCCGCTCTCCTTGGGAAGAGCGACAACCTTAAGCTTATTAGACAACAACTCTATCTTGAAGTTCCCCATTTTTATATTGACTTAATCGCTGGGCCAATAGCGAACGGGTCATTAGTTAAATTGCGCTATTAGGTCTGACAAGCCTCACACTGTGCCGCAGAGGACGGGCATGGACTAATGTACTTGGGCACTTAGTCAATGAGGAGAGACATTGACTTGGGGCACGCAACATAACTTAAGTCAATAGTCGATATGGTACAGGTCTAGTGGTTTAAAACTATGGGGTAGCCCCCACGGCATATGGTTATGAGAACAAGGAACTTGACAACTTTTGGTTTTTGAAACAACTTATGTGTTGCTCATGGTATGCTTATTTACATAGTGTGTTGCTCATGGTATGCTTATTTAACGTAGTAGTATGTTGCCTATTAGCTTAAATGTACCCTCTTGACATGCAACTGTTTGCCTGAAACCTTACGTGCTCACTCTCTTCAGTCATCCCATACTTTTCACACCTCTACATCACCATTCTCACTTGTGTTTTTTCTAGATGTGAATATCATGAGTGGACGTCTCAACTTGACTCAGGCTCAACTGACGTCCTTAATCAATGAACGGGTTACGGAGGCTCTAGCAGCAGCCCAACCAGGAGGTCAACCTGCTCAGCCTCGAGTGTGTACGTTCAAGACCTTCATAGACTGTCGACCTAGTACCTTCAATGGCACAGGATGAGCCGTAGGTCTTCTTCACTGGTTTGAGAAGATCAAATCTATCTTTGAGATGTGTGAATGCCCTGTAGCCAGTAGGGTGAAGTTTGCAACTAGAACACTCGAAGGTGGTGCGCTCTCTTGGTGGAACGCATAGGTGCAGATGCTAGGGTTGATAGCTGCTAATGCCACCCCATGGAACGATTTTAAAGAGCTGATTAAGGAAGAATATTGTCATTGGGATGATATTCACAAGCTTGAGGTAGAGTTTTACAACCTCAAGATGGTAGGGTCAGAGATCGAAGCCTAGACGAAAAGATCGAACGAATTGGCTGCTTTGTGTCCCAAGATGGCGAATCCTCCTTACAAGCGTATCGAGCTTTACATCAAAGGTTTAGTCCCAGAGATTCAGTGTATGGTAACTGCAGCGAACCTCCGTACGATCCAGCAGATCATACGACTATCTCACCGCCTCACTGATCAGGCAGTCGAGCAGAACAGGCTGCCTAAGCGGATTAGTGCTACCACTACTTCTGATGCTCCAAGTGACAACAAGCGTAAGTGGGATGGAAATTCTAGCAAGGGTTCAAGCTCTACTTAGCCTCAGTCTCAGCAGCGAAGAACCAATGACTACAAGAGTCCCAACCAGCAATCTTCTGCCAATCAAGGTAAGAGTGGGTATAAGGGAAATCACCCTAACTGCAATCGCTGTAACTTGCACCACAGCGGGCCGTGCAACAAGGGTCACTGTCATAGATGCAACAAACCTGGTCACACAGCAAAGGATTGCAAGAGCCTGTATCCTGCAAATCAGAATCGCCAGCAGCAACAAATTCCACAGAATCAGCAGCAGCAACAACAGCAGGGTAATAACAGAGGGTGTTTCTAATGTGGAACTCTATAACAACCCTCGGTAAAACCGACACCCTCATAACAGTTCTGACACCCTAATATATCTTTAAAAATATCCCAATATGTCTTTATATGCACCCCATATGTGAAAACCGAGCCCAAAGTAGATTATAATATATAAAGTAAATTAAAAACAATAAATAATAAGTTGAGGCGGACCGCATGGGACCTCACCTCAACTTAACGCGGGCCGTGTAAGGGTGTAACCAGACTTCGCTAAAATCTTAAGTTCATGCGGGTCGCGTATAACTTCGTTTAAGTTCATGCGGGCCGCGAGCGTCCTAAATGGTGGCGCAGCCCTGAGCTGACACGTGTCGAGAGCGTGTCAAACCTAGTAGTGACCGGGCCAAGCTATACGTTGACCGAAGATTGACGCGGGCCGCGTAAGGGTTAGCCTTACTTAACGCGGGCCGCGTGAAGACGCGATATCAGCCCTATAAATAGAAGGCAACGGCCTTCAGTCCGTCTCGCTCAACTTCTTTCTTTCTTTCTTAATTTTCTGTAGTGGCGTTACTATACCTGGGCATTATACCCCCTAAAATAGCGAGGTTCTACTACGATGTAAGTATTATAACCCCTGGAGACGTATTAGATACGCTGCCCGATTGATCTAGGGTTCCGTAACGGTTGTCGTAGTTCTGCCCGACGTAGTCGTTGGAATGCCGTCTCGGGGAGGGTATTACTAATGTTAAAATGGGTTATTATACTAACACACGTGCATTTGTGTAAATTATAGATATTCACCAGGAAACCCTAAAGAATAACCTAAAACAGCAATGTGAGTTATCCTCTTTTTGTTAAATGTTTTTACAAAACCTTACATACTTTTCCATGCAAATAACAGTTATTGAGTATTTGTAAGAATACAATTATCGTGGGTATGTTGGGGTTTTGTATACAAAATTGGTTACAACCTGGTTAAGGAGTAACATTTCCACAAGTCGGGTGTCGACAGTACCAACGGGTGATAATTGATATAACTTGGAAACAAATGTAATTGCGGGATCGCCCTCAATACTGTTCACTGTGAATTTTATTTAAACCTGATTAGACTGGGATTCACTCACCAGTATTTCCCACTGACAAAATGTTTTTAAAACGCGTTTCAGGTAACAAAATGTGAAAGCCAAATAGAAGCCAGCTGGACAGCACTGGAGGCTTGGAAAAGTGGCAATAAAGTTACCTAAAAATAAAACGGATGTGTTTGTTAAATAAATAGGATTTATTCCTATGGAATGTGTGTATTGAAAACTTGGGTTTTACCCATATGTTTAATGTTATAAAACATGGTGGTTTACTCTGATTAAATATTTCCTAACTACGGTCCTGATGAAAATTTCCGCTGCCAAATTGGATAAATAAACGTGATACCACCGAAACTGGCTCACGGCCGCCCGTTCCCGGGAGATAGGGATCGGGGGCTGTGACAGAAGGTGGTATCAGAGCTATGCCACTGATTCAGCCACAGAAATGTTCTGCTGACATCGAAATTTAAAAGTGTTAGGAAATAAATTATGGAAATACGTGTATAACTGTATTTCTTGCTATGTGTTATCTGACTATTTGTTAGTTTACAGTATGAGCGACCAAGGACCTTCTGACGCCTATCGTCAACTGTCTGGTTCGCCTAGGAGCAAAGGCACCTCCTCTTCTCAGCCTGCCCTCTCGGGATATTCTGCTGACACAAAAGAAGGAATCTTTGTGTTTAAGGCTCAGTCTGAAGAGCCATTTCCTCAGAAAAAGAGGGGATGGTTCAGTAGGGGAGCGCACGAGCGTAGGAAAAGAATGAAAAAGTTGCAGGAACAGCGAGTGTTAGCCGCAGCAAAAAGAGAGACTGATGCTTATAATCAGGATATGCTCAATAGGGGTATCGCTAATATCCATATTTTAGCAACCACTGCTGCTGACCCAAACCTGGAACAAATGCTAGCACCACAACCACAAAATCCTGACCAACCCATGGAAGTAGAAAACCAGATAGAAATACCTGATTACAACCCGGAGGAGATACCTAGGGTACCTGCACCAGATCCTCTAGACCCAAACAACTACGACCCCTGGTGGGACGATGTTAGGGACTACGTGCAACAAAACCCAATACAGGAAAATGTGCCAATGCCCAACTTAGGAGCTTACCCAGGGTTAGATCCTCAAGATCCCTATAACATTAGTGATGCATATGTTAGGGAAATTTTAGAGAATCCATACCCGTACCAGGCCCCTATACCTCCGTATCAGGAACCCGTACCCCAGTTTCCAAACCCAGTCCTAGAACCTGCACCCCCAATGAGTGCAGAAAATGTCCAAGAACATAGGACTTTTGTGGAGGAAATTTTAGAAAACAGTGAGAGAATGCGACAGGTGGGAGAACGCCTCGTATGGAAATACGATGAGCGTAATATGGATTTTTGGATGAATCCATATCAGTGAAGGTGATGGCAGGAACGGTAGTAATAATAATAATAATAAAATAGTATATGTGTGTATGTGTTAGAAAAAAAAAACTACAGATGCCTACTATTAGTATTGTAGCTTTACATTTCAGTCGGTATTGTAATTTAAATTTCAGTACTAGTGTGTAATGATGCATACTATATAAATAGAGTAAAAGTCGCAATGCTCGACGCTTTTGGTTAAAAGTGCGTGTCATATGAGTGGCTATATTCAAATATTATTTGTGATATTAATAGTTGGTAATTGTGTAAAATTCAGATGGCCGACGAGGGAAATCAAGATAATCTGAATAACGATAACCAGAATAACAATAATGTGGTTAATGAGAATCCGGACAACAATAACAATGGAAATCAAATGGATAATAGTGCCGTTCAACACATAGTGGCACAAGGAATTATAGATGCAATGCCATTTATTATTCAAACGGTTCAAGAAGCGAATAATAAAAGTAAGCATAGCAGTAAGCGACCAAGTGAACCGGAACACAGCGTGAACAATGGACCCGTACTTCAAGCGCCCATTCCCAAAAGAAGAAGAACCATGCCATATGGTTGTTCTTACAAGGAATTCTGGTCCTGTAAACCAATAGAATTCTCGGGCAATGAAGGACCCATTGCAGCCTTACGCTGGATAGAGAAAACTGAGGCTGTTCTAAAAATAAGCAAATGTGCTGAAGAAGATAAGATAATGTTTGCTTCAAATCTGTTTAAAAACGCAGCCTTAGAATGGTGGAACACTATCCTCCAGTCAAGAGGAAGTGATAGGGTTTATAATATGGAATGGGAAGAATTTAAAAATATGGTAGAAAGGAAATTCTGCCCTCCCAATGAAAAGGAACAGATAGCAAATAAGTTCCTAAATCTTAGAATAACCGGGGTAGACAGTAAAGGTTACACTACCACATTCTTTGAATATGCTAGGATAGTGCCTACCCTTGCATCACCTGAACCGGTATTAATCTCCCGTTATATCTGGGGATTAATTGGAGAGATTAGACATGTAGTCAAGGCAGCTAGACCCCAAACTATAGAAGAAGCTGTAGAACTAGCCAATACCTTGACAGATGAGTTAATCCGTACTAGAGAAGAAGACCAGAGGAGAAACCTAACCCAAAGGATTACTCAAGAATTCCGTTCTGGGAATTCCAACCGTAGAAATATAGGTTCTACCTCTGCACCATACTGCAGGAACTGCAAGAAGAAGCATTCTGGAAGATGCTCTACTTACTGCAATTACTGTAAGGCGCCAGGACACAAGGAAGAAAATTGCAGAAGAAAAGCCAATAATGGAATTTGCTACAACTGTGGAGAAAAAGGTCATATTAAGACCAACTGCCCAAAATTGACTCCAGCTGCAAACAACAAGAATACTAAAAATGCTAGAGCATTCGTTTTAACTGCAGATGAAGCCAGGATGATTCCAGACGTAATTGCTGGTACGTTTTTAGTTAATGATATTTTTGCGAAAGTATTATTTGACTCTGGTGCAAACCAAAGTTTTATTAATACTTCATTTTGCAAACTCCTAAATCAATCATTAACTAAACTACCACAAGAATGTTTAGTAGAAACCGCAAATGGAGAAACCGTTAGAATTTATGAAATCTTGCAAGGAGCAAGAATAGAAATTTTTAATCAAAAGCTTATTGCAAACCTTTACCCGATGAATCTAGTAGGATTTGATGTCGTGTTAGGAATGGATTGGTTAATAGCCAATAAAGCTAATATCTTATGTGATCAAAAGTCAATTCAGATAAAATCACCAAGAGGTGAAAAGATCACAATTAAAGGAGATAAGCCATCTAGATCCACTAAATTCATCTCTGTGATGAAAACTGCAAGTTATATAAGGAAATGATCTATAGTGTATTTGATTTCTATAATCACTAACACTAAAGGAAAAGAATTAAAAGACATTCCAGTAGTGTCCTAGTTTTCAGATGTCTTTCCAAAAGAATTGCCAGGACTACCGCCAGACAGGGAAGTTGAATTCAGAATTCACCTGTTACCAGGAACAGCACCAATTGCCAAAGCACCTTATCGTTTAGCACCCGTTGAAATGCAGGAACTGAAGAAACAATTAGACGAATTGTTGGAGAAAGGATTTATACAGCCAAGCTCATCGCCATGGGGAGCACCGATTTTATTTGTCAAGAAGAAGGACGGATCAATGCGTATGTGCATTGACTACCGTGAATTGAACAAAGTCACGATTAAGAATCGGTATCCATTACCGAGAATCGATGATTTGTTTGATCAACTTCAAGGAGCTCGATTTTTCTCTAAAATCGATTTAAGATCAGGATATCATCAACTAAAGGTACAGGAAGAGGACATTCCTAAAACCGCATTCAGAACAAGGTATGGTCATTATGAATTTACTGTCATGCCATTTGGTTTAACCAATGCCCCAGCCGCATTTATGGACATGATGAACCGAATATGTAAGTTATATTTGGATAAATTCATAATTGTTTTCATAGATGATATTCTAATTTACTCTAAAAGTAAAGAAGAGCATGCAAATCACTTGCACTTACTTTTAAGTTTATTGAGAGAGGAAAAGCTTTATGCTAAATTTTCAAAGTGTGAGTTTTGGTTAGAACAAGTACAATTCCTCGGACATTTAGTTAATTATGAAGGAATTCATGTAGATCCAACAAAGATCGAGGCAATTACCAAATGGAAAACCCCAGAGTCACCAACTGAAGTTAGAAGTTTCTTAGGATTGGCCGGTTATTATAGAAGATTTATCCGAGATTTTTCTAGAATAGCCATTCCTTTAACTAAGTTAACCTGTAAATCTGTTAAGTTTGAATGGGGACTAAAACAAGAAGAAGCCTTTAAAATTCTTAAGCAAAGATTAACCCATACACCCATGCTAGCGTTACCAGAAGGAACTGAAGACTTTGTAGTCTTTTGTGACGCTTCTAAGTTAGGTTATGGATGTGTATTAATGCAACGTCAAAAGGTTATAGCTTATGCATCTAGACAGCTTAAGAGTCATGAAGAAAATTATTCAACACATGATTTGGAATTAGGAGCCATAATTTTTGCCCTTAAGATTTGGAGACATTATCTTTATGGTAGTAAGTTTACCATATTCACAGATCATAAGAGTTTAAGATATGTCTTCGGGCAAAAAGAACTGAATATGAGACAGAGACGCTGGATGGAGTTACTTAGTGATTATGATTGTGATATCCAATATCATGCAGGAAAAGCCAATGTAGTGGCTGATGCTTTAAGTCGAAAATATCACGAAAAGCCAAAAAGGGTACGTTCTCTTAAATTAAATCTACAAGTAGATTTAAACAATCAGATTAGAAAAGCACAAGAATCAGTAATCAAGGAGGATACTGAAAAATTAAAGGGAATGATTAAGGAATTAGAACAAGGAACAGATGGAATTTGGAGGTTCCATAAAAAGAGAATGTGGATACCTAAAATAGGAAATTTACGTCACCGTATATTAGAAGAAGCTCATAAGTCTAAATATACGATGCATCCAGGAAGTGATAAAATGTACCAGGATTTAAGGAAAAATTTCTGGTGGATAGGAATGAAAAAGGATGTAGCAGCTTATGTTTCTAAATGTTTAACTTGCTCACAAGTTAAAGCTGAACATCAGAAACCCTCAGGTTTGTTACAACAATTAGAATTGCCAGTCTGGAAATGGGAATTGATAACAATGGATTTTGTTACCAAACTGCCCAAAACAAGGAAAGGTAATGATACAATCTGGGTGATTGTAGATAGACTAACCAAGTCAGCTCATTTCTTACCAATGAAGGAAACCTTTAGTATGGAACAATTAGCCAAATTATATGTAAATGAAATTGTTTCATTACATGGAATTCCTTTATCAATTGTTTCCGATAGAGATAGCCGTTTTACTTCTCATATTTGGTCAAGTTTCCAAAAAGCAATGGGAACCAGGTTAAATCTAAGCACAGCTTATCATCCTCAAACAGACGGGCAAAGCGAAAGAACAATTCAGACAATGGAAGACATGCTTAGAGCTTGTGTAATTGATTTTGGAGGTAATTGGGACGAACACTTACCTTTAATAGAATTTTCTTATAATAACAGTTATCACACAAGTATCAATGCTGCACCATTCGAAGCACTTTATGGACGAAAGTGCAGAACCCCAGTCTGTTGGGCAGAAATTAGGGAAAATCAATTATCTGGACCCGAGATAGTACAGGAAACAACTGATAAAATCATTCAAGTCAAGGAACGACTGAAAACAGCACGTGATCGACAAAAGAGCTATGCCGATAACAGACGCAAACCATTAGAATTTCAAGTAGAAGATAAAGTATTATTAAAAGTCTCTCCTTGGAAAGGAGTGGTAAGATTCATCAAGAGAGGAAAGCTTAGTCCCAGGTATATTGGACCTTTCAAAATTCTTAAAAGAGTAGGACCTGTAGCCTATCAGCTACAACTGCCAGAGGAAATGGCAGGAATACATAATGTATTTCATGTATCTAATCTCAAAAAGTGCCTAACTGATGAATCACTCGTAGTACCTCTCAAAGATATAGAGGTTAATGAACAACTCAAATTTGTAGAGAGGTCCCTACAGATTGAAGATAGAAAAATTAAAAATCTCAAGCATAAGAGATTAGTTGTGGTCAAAGTAAAGTGGAACTCCAAAAGAGGACCTGAATACACATGGGAACTTGAATCAGAAATGCAAAAGAAATATCCACACTTATTTCAGTAGATCTCGAGGACGAGCTCTAAAACAAGGTGGGGAGGATATAACAACCCTCGGTAAAACCGACACCCTCATAACAGTTCTGACACCCTAATATATCTTTAAAAATATCCCAATATGTCTTTATATGCACCCCATATGTGAAAACTGAGCCCAAAGTAGATTATAATATATAAAGTAAATTAAAAACAATAAACAATAAGTTGAGGCGGGCCGCATGGGACCTCACCTCAACTTAACGCGGGCCATGTAAGGGTGTAACCAGACTTCGCTAAAATCTTAAGTTCATGCGGGCCGCGTATAACTTCATTTAAGTTCATGCGGGCCGCGAGCGTCCTAAATGGTGGCGCAGCCCTGAGCTGACACGTGTCGAGAGCGTGTCGAACCTAGTGGTGACCGGGCCAAGCTATACGTTGACCGGAGATTGACGCGGGCCGCGTAAGGGTTAGCCTTACTTAACGCGGGCCGCGTGAAGACGCGATATCAGCCCTATAAATAGAAGGCAACGGCCTTTAGTCCGTCTCGCTCAACTTCTTTCTTTCTTTCTTAATTTTCTGTAGTGGCGTTACTATACCCGGGCATTATACCCCCTAAAATAGCGAGGTTCTGCTACGATGTAAGTATTATTACCCCTGGAGACGTATTAGATACGCTGCCCGATTGATCTAGGGTTCCGTAACGGCTGTCGTGGTTCTGCCTGACGTAGTCGTTGGAATGCCGTCTCGGGGAGGGTATTACTAATGTTAAAATGGGTTATTATACTAACACACGTGCATTTGTGTAAATTATAGATATTCACCAGGAAACCCTAAAGAATAACCTAAAACAACAATGTGAGTTATCCTCTTTTTGTTAAATGTTTTTACAAAACCTTACATACTTTTCCATGCAAATAACAGTTATTGAGTATTTGTAAGAATACAATTATCGTGGGTATGTTGGGGTTTTGTATACAAAATTGGTTACATCCTGGTTAAGGAGTAACATTTCCACAAGTCGGGTGTCGACAGTACCAACGGGTGATAATTGATATAACTTGGAAACAAATGTAATTGCGGGATCGCCCTCAATAATGTTCACTGTGAATTTTATTTAAACCTGATTAAACTGGGATTCACTCACCAGTATTTCCCACTGACAAAATGTTTTAAAACGCGTTTCAGGTAACAAAATGTGAAAGCCAAATAGAAGCCAGCTGGACAGCACTGGAGGCTTGGAAAAGTGACAATAAAGTTACCTAAAAATAAAAAGGATGTTTTTGTTAAATAAATAGGATTTATTCCTATGAAATGTGTGTATTGAAAACTTGGGTTTTACCCATATGTTACATGGTGGTTTACTCTGATTAAATATTTCCTAATTACGATCCTGATGAAAATTTCCGCTGCCAAATTGGATAAATAAACGTGATACCACCGAAACTGGCTCACGGCCGCCCGTTCCCGGGAGATAGGGATCGGGGGATGTGACAAACTCAAGGCCACTTTAAGAGGAACTGCCCTCAGCTGAATCAGAATCGCAACAACAATAACAACCAGGGCATCGGGAAAAACAAGAACAACGATGACAACGGTGCTAAGGGTCATGTGTTCGTGATTGGTCAGGGTGAAGCGGGGAATGATCCCAATGTCGTGACGGGTAAGTTTCTACTGGACGACTACTTTGTTTCTGTTTTATTCGATTCGGGAGCCAATACTAGTTACGTGTCCTTACGGGTTAGTCAGATGCTTAAGCGTACCCTAATCCCTCTGAAGTCCAAGCATGTTGTAGAACTAGCGAACGGTAAAAACCTTGAGGCCACGCACATCGTCAAGGGTTGTGATCTCACTCTAGCTGGTCAGACTTTCTCTATCGATCTTATTCCCATCATTCTTGGTAGTTTCATGTCACACCCCGATATTTCCACGTATTACCGGTGGGCCCGGTGGGGGTATCGTGACGTAGTTGATATCGTCATAGTCAAACAACACAATTTAACGCACAGCGGAAGCAAAAGATATAAACATTACAAACCGAGTGAAAAGTAATATCAAAGTATTACAAACGAAATGTAAAGGATCCACAGGCGGATCAACTAAAAGATAATTGTTCAACAGACTTTAACATCTAAGCTTGCAAGACTCTTTATTGATGCTAGGAGTTGCCAGCCTATTCCGTTTAGTACCTGCACTTAGCCTTTTTGGAAAATACGTCAGTTTACACTGGTAAATACAATTAACTGACTCATTTTGAAAATGTTTAAGAAAAATGATTTGGATGCACATGGCACAAAACATCTTTTATAACTTGGGATAATTATTTATATATAAACTTGTAAAAGAATTACATGTTCGTTATACGTTCAGTAGCCCGGGTTGACACCGGGTTAATGATTAATAAACGCACCATATGATATAGTCCCACGACGAATTATTCTCGAAACCGGCGGTTATACCTTTTTATTTATATATGCACTGGCGGGTGTATGCCTACACCTCGTGCTTAGGTCGTGGCCATTTCTATGAATGATGCCAAGGATATCCGGGACATAGTCATTAACCCCCCAAAGGCTTTAAGCAAACAAAACAATTTAAACGAGTCATCTCAATGAATTAACCTTATTATGATTAACAATTCAATGCCCGACCAAGCGGTATTTTATATACCGTACCCCAAGCCCGTATAAGGGAAAATAAGTTAAAAGTATTTACCTGAGCAAATTATTCAATTTATCTCAACCGTATTCAATCAGCAAATGCAGATAGCTATTAATGGACTCCTAAATCTGGAACGAAGATTTTTAATAACCTATCAGATTCCTAACGGGTCTTTAATTAAGCCTAAACTTAGTCCGGTTAGTTTTAAAGGAAGATATACGGTCCAAAACGCACGATTAAGCGAAGACCGGATTGGAATGTGGTTTAGACCCGACAAGTTTGTATACTTGTATAATATGGGTAAACTAAACACATTTTGGATTTTGAGATAAAAATGATAAGGTTTGACCCGTTTCGGCTAATTTATGCAAACTAGTTACATAAACCGCACCGAACGCGAAAAGTGCGTAACGGTAACCAAATGAGTCATGAACAGGTTTCCTAAGTTAATATTCCTTAAACATGTTGTGATATCAGTAGGATACCTTCTATTATGCCCAAAACGAATTTAAACTCAAACTATGCCTCGTAGGGGCATTTTGGTCATTTTAAAGCTTATAAAAGAGATTAATTATAAATCTAAGATTTAGGTCTGATATATTCAGTAAAATACTTAATTTAATAAGTTATATCAGTATGGTATTGCACATATGTGAAATTTATCATTTATAACCAAAGTATGCACCAAAGGGGCATTTTGGTAATTTCACATAGGCTTTAACAGTTCAAAATTAGAATTCTGAGTTCAAAACTTTTGCTTACTGTTTAATTAAAAAAATTACTTAAAACACTAGTAGGTATTAAGTCTTATATGTTAAAAATGGTTTTAACTCATACTATGCGCTTAAAACGCGTAAAAAGGCGGTTTTAAGAGATTTCGGGGTTTTATAAGAAAAGCTAAGATTTTTATCATTCCAAAAGGCTTAAAATATTTTATTTATCATATAAGATCAGTAGCAAAAGGTTTGGTATCAAAATGATTTGTAAAACTCATTTTATGCAAGAAAAGGGTATAACCGACAATTACCGAATCAAAGCTAGAACCCTATGTTATGCTCAGCCTAAAAATAAATAAAAATCTTCAAAAATCCTAGAATATTATTTTACATCAGTGGGTAAAAAGTTTGGTATAAAAATTTGGGTTTAAATAGGTTATATGCTAATTATATCGTTTAATTAATAAAAAGCTTCTTAATTACGATATTGAGCATAACTCCTAATCTAGACCTCAAACTAATGTCAAATTTTTAGGACATGTTTATAATTCAGTAACAAAGGTTTTTGTCCTCTCACATTTTCAAAAATCTCGTTTTAAGGTCAAAAGGGCATAATGGTTAACATTTAAGCATATAATGGAAACATGCAAATGAATCGGATAGATTAGGAACCAAGTTGTATAATCTCAGAGAGTTATACTAACCTATAACCTGGTCCTAATGGAACTTTAAGGCATGTCTAAACTAAGTTAAATCGGGTCAGAACTGAAAGTCAAAGAAAAAGTCTACTTTTGCGACTTTCGGTTCCGAACCGAGCCTAAACTCAAAATTGTCGGGTTGAACATGCTTAGACATGTTCTTACATTATTACCAAGTTATATAAGTGTTAAGACAGGTTTCATAGCTTCTACTTTGCTAATTATGATTTTATTTGCACAATAGCTTTCTGTTGACTTTTTATAATTAAGTTTGACCCGACAATTGACCTAGTTAAAGTGGGAATCAGAGGGTGCCCTTTTAAGGGTTTATTATCCACATAATTACCAACTCATAGGTACTTTCAATTCGAGAATTGACTGGACCATTAATGATTAATCACTAAGTCAAACCTTAATTACGACGGTTTTGACTTTAGGCCATTAAACTAATAAAACACGATTAAAAGAGGTTAAGGATACTTACAAGGGTCCAATGGACTGAATAGATGTTCCAAAAATGTCTAGGATCCTCTTTAGAATTGAGAGAAAGCAGATTTGAAAAGGAAAGTGCAAATGTTCAAGTGGGTGTTCACTCCTATTTATAGTATTTTGAAAGGAACAAGATTGTGACAAGTGTTGGAATGGTCCATGAGATCTTAACAGGTGTAAAACCACTTTGCTAAATCAGTTAACAAGCCCATAGTATCATAAAAATGGTTTTTGATTGTGATAAGAACAAACATCAGCCCAAAACAGCAGCCAAAACTACTGCTGCTGAATTGTGACCTCGCGGCCCGCGTAGGAGGCCCAAGTGGGCTTCGCGACCCGCCAAGCAATGGCCCAGATCAGCGATACTTTGGCAGATGTGCAGTTTCAATCCCTGTGTTTTATATGTGCATGATTTAAGTTCCAAAAACGACCATATCAGTCCCTGTTATGTTTTCCAAACATAATTGACTTTCAAAACTGACTAGATCAGCCCCTGTACATGTTATATGCCATTTCTGACACATTTAAGGCCCGTTAAGCCATTTTCAAGGCTCCATAATGATGCCTAAGCATAAGGGATATGAAATATGCTTAAAAATATGTCGGATTTCGGTTCGTTTGGTCGTACTATCACGTTATTTGGTTAATTACGACGAAACACGAACGAACGTGAAAAACGATCCAAATTACGCGACGAATGGAATTTTATCATGCCAAACACTAAAATAAAATATTTTAATGGTTACATAAATTTTTGGATGTCCGGATATATTTAGAACATAAGATATGCGCGAAAATGCAAACTTGTGCACTTTTTGACACTTTTAGTCCCTGCTTGACTTAAAAGTTTATTTTTGCGCACCAAACACCTCTAAGCCTATATCTAAGCTATGTAAAGGATATTTAGGGCATGTTTAACTTATTATCATATTCCGGAAGGTTCGATACCCTACGAATAGGTATACTTTTGCAGTTTGACGCAAATAGTCCTTTAATCGCACAAAGTAGCGCGAAATGTTGTTTAATGATATCCAAGCCTTCCATGGCCCATAATGGGTATTCCCAAGCAAGTGTTTAAATATTACTATGCTCACATTTGCTTAAATGGTCACCAAAAGGCGTAGATTCAAAAGTAGACTCTTTTGGTCCCTCTAATGCGCAAACTTGCGCATATCATCGTTTAATAGCCTCGAAGCCTTATCTAATCCATATTAGGCATTCTTGGGAGTATTATAAAAAATCATGATGCTTCGGGTTCGTTAAAAGGCCATTCAGAGGTATAATTAAACATATTGACGCTTTTAACCCCTTAAACTTGCAAAGTTGCGCGTAACGTCACTTAGGGGCTGTTTGGTAGCCTCTGAATGGTCATTAAGAGGCTACCTCTTAATGGAACCATTAAGAATTTTACCAATGAGAAGGTAGAAGAATGTAACATGTGATGATTTATCATTCAGAGGTTACCTCTTAACCATTCAGACTTGAGGTTACCTCTTATTCATTCAGAAGTTTTAAACCATTAAGAGGTAGCATCTGAATGGTCATTAAGAGGCTACCAAACAGCCCCTTAAAGGCATAAAAACCTTAGACGGCCAATACTTGGAATTCCCGAGAGTATAATCAAATATCATGAAGTTCCAGGTTTGTTAAAAGGTCACTCAGAGGTAAGAACTAACATGTTGACGCTTTTAACCCTTCATTGCGCAAACTTTCAATTAATTACGCAAACAGCTACACTCGATCAACAAGTGGCTCATTTGTGAATATAAATATCGTAAGAGGTTATTTAGGAACTTATTTTAGGTATGATAACACTTCCAGTCCTCTCATAATCAAAGTTTTTGATTTTTCGAAAAATTAGTCCCTTAAATTCAATGTTTGACTTTATTAGGGTTTATTACACGTGTCAATACATCATTGGACGTGTTTTTATGAGGTGTTGAAGGCGAAACTTTGTAGCGCACCCATTCTCTCGTTGCCTGAAGGCACGGATGATTTCGTTGTTTATTGTGACGCGTCGATCCAAAGACTTGGTTGTGTGTTGATGCAACGTGAGAAGGTCATTGCTTACGCATCACGCCAACTCAAGATCCACGAAAAGAACTACACTACCCACGACTTGGAGTTGGGAGCAGTAGTGTTTGCACTCAAGATATGGAGACATTACTTGTACGTTACCAAGTGCACCATTTACACCGATCACAAGAGTCTCCAGCATATCTTCGATCAGAAGGAGTTGAACATGCGACAGCGTCGATGGGTCGAACTCCTTAACGACTACGAGTGCACAATCAAGTATCATCCAGGCAAGGCCAACGTTGTGGCTGATGCCCTTAGTCGTAAGGAAACAAAACCTAAGCGTGTACTTGTGTTACAGCTTACTATTCATTCTAGTCTTCCTACCCAGATTCGTGACGCTCAGATTGAAGCATTGAAAGAAGAGAACCTCAAAGTTGAGTCCCTGCGGGGCATGGAGAAGAAACTAGAACGCAAGGAAGACGACATTTATTATTTCATGGAACGTGTATGGGTTCCCTTCTGTCACACCCCGACCACGTAGAACATACAAAACGTGGCGGAAACGTCGAGGAGTGTTGTAACAGAATCAATTGTTTCAAATCCATGGCAAATGAAGTTTCGTTTTATAAATCAAACATGAAAGTTTACATTGTCTGAACAAGAATCAAAGTGTACATAACATGAATTAACTAGTTCTTGTCTCGTTTTAAGTCACTAAGGCACAGGTCCGCCTAAGTATGTCTTGATAAGTCCTATGCATCATCTCCTGAAAACACATGTGAAAATAGGTACGTCAGCATAAAAATGCCTGTGAGATACATTGGTTCTGTGAAAACGGAATTCATGACTTGAGTTGGAGAAAATGTTTAGTCATGAACCTCGTATTTTGCTTTGTCTTGTAAATCATTTGAAAAACGGTAAGATCAAATGATATGTATAAATAAGAGAACAATGCCTGGTTAACTGAATGACCATGTAAAAAGAGTTTGTATAAGATTTGTTGTTTGTAAATCAATGCCTTGTGAAAAGCGTGTTATTTGTATAAAATGTTCTATGTCTCAAATTGAAATGATTCAAATAACGCTACGATATGTAATACCATACAAACACTTATATAAAGGAAGTACCAGCGGCGTATCCACCATGCTTGTATCATATTACACATGCCTCGTTACTTAAATCACTTACTCAAACCAAACCATCAAGATGAAATGTTTAACAACGGTAGAAATGTTCATGTATAGTCAAATGTCTATTGTCAAATGTAATTCATGTCAACGGATACAACTGGTTTACACGGTTCAATGGTTACAGACGGTTCATGAAATCAAAAGGGGTAAGACGGTTCACATAGTCAAATGGTTACAACGGTTCAAAATGTAGGGTAATGTGTTCATATGCTGGATGAGCATATGCAACAGAAATGTAATGTGAAACAATGTACTACATATGCACACAATGGGCGTACGTAGCATGAAATGTATTGTAGAGTACAACGGTTCAAAATATAGTATACTGTGTTCATATGCTGGATGAGCATATGCAACAGATATGCAGTGTGAAACAATGTACTACGTATGCACACAATGGGCGTACGTAGCATGAAATGTATTGTAGAGTACAACGGTTCAAAATGTAGAATAATGTGTTCATATGCTGGATGAGCATATGTAACAGATATGCAATGTGAAACAATGTACTACGTATGCACACAATGGGCGTACGTAGCATGAAATGTATTGTAGAGTACAACGGTTCAAAATGTAGAATAATGTGTTCATATGCTGGATGAGCATATGCAACAGATATGCAATGTGAAACAATGTACTACGTATGCACGCAATGGGCGTACGTAGCATGAAATGTATTGTAGAGTACAACGGTTCAAAATGTAGAATAATGTGTTCATATGCTGGATGAGCATATGCAACAGATATGCAATATGAAATAATGTACTAAGTACGCTATGAAATAATGTACTAAGTACGCACACAATGGGCATACATAGCATAAACACAATGAAATCATGTATTATATATGTACTATCGAACATAGCAGTATATGATGTGAAAACCGGAAAGCATGAAAGTAGCAAGTAGGCACATGTGTTTCACCCCAAAACAGTTTGGAAAACAGTAAAAGAGGGGTTCAATGTACTCACCTGAGATTGCTTTGAATTCCTTGTATAATAACCAGATAATGCTAGAGGTCACGGGATATCAGACGGCACCTAATAGGTAGCTATATTAATATACCGGACCAAAATCAGAGGGTCGGATAGTATGCGGGTTCGTAAACCAAACGAGTATGGAGACTCGTGTAATATGGTTTAACAAAGCCTACATACTAAAATGAAACCTAACCTAAGTGCTTACGCCCCATCATGACCCGTTTAGGTAGCTTAGGCTACCCTAACGCGTCGTTCGCGTAGAACGCGTCTGGAACGCCTAACATCGTGACCACAAGGTATAACCTCGGAAGGTTATAGCTATGGTCACCTAATGTGTTTGGTCGGATCCTAAAGATCGACCAAATGGGTCGGGTTCGAAAGTATAAGCGATGGTTTAGATCGCTTACCTTACGACCCTGTATAAGCACTAAACTAAAAGTGACGAGCTAAGCATGTTAGAACATGCTTAACTAAGTATAGAAAACAGGTTTGACATCAAAACAAACGGCTTTGATGCTCACGAGTAGTTTGGTTACAAAATATGCAAGAATGCACATTTTGGCCGAAACTACGACCCGTCACTGAGCCTAGTTAACGTGGTGATCAGTAGGTATAGTCACTACGGACTATAACCATCGTGATCACGCTCACGTTATGAAGTTCCATGAACTTCGCATCGACCATAAGCTGGTCAATGCAGAAAGTCAACAAAATGTTGACTTTCGGACTCGAAAAGCGATAAAAGAGCGAAAGAAGACTTACGGAAGGTCCCCGAGTGCTAATCTAGATCAAATAGCTCAGGTATGGAACAATGGTTCCAACTTAGAGCCTTAAGATCAGATTTTGTGGGTTTTTGGAACAAAGGGGGGGGGTATTTATAGGAAAAGTGGAACCGTTAGGATCGTTTATCGAATATCGTGCCGCGATCTCGAGCGTACACTTGTCAAATTCTTGTGGTAAGTCAGAACTTGGCCCTTGGCTCCTGATTGGGTGAAAGGGCATTGCCCCTTGATCGAACGAAAGGCCAAACTGCATTAAATGCAAAGATTTTTCTGTCTGACAGTCTCACGCGCCCCGCGTAAGGATTTGGTAAATCCTTACGCGCCCCGCCTAAGGTTCCCAGATCAGAATTTACAATTTTGGTCCCTGCACTTCAGAAACACGTATTTTGGCCCATTTTTGGCACGTTTAAGCCCCGTTAACCTCATTTCAAGGCTCTAAGATGAAGTTAAAGTGTAGGGGACATGAAATATGCTCAAAAATTTTCCGGATGTCGGTTCGTTTGGCCGTACGATTGCGATGTTCGCTTAATTACGACGGAATGCGCATAAGCGCGAAAGACGATCCAAATGACGCGACGAATGGATTTTTCTCATGCCCAACACTAAGGCATAATATAAGGATGCTTACATAAATTTTTGGATGTCCGGATGTATTCAGAACGTAAGTTATGCGCGAAAGTGCAAACTTGTGCACTTTTTGACACTTTTAGTCCCTGAATGATCCAAAAGTTTGTTTTAGCATACCAAACACCTCAAAGCCTATTTCTAAGCTATGTAGAGGATATTTAGGGTATGTTTAACTTATGAACATGTTCCGGAATGTTCGTTACAGTTCAAATTGGCATACTTTCGCAGTTTGTCAAGTTTAGTCCCTGTAAGCGAATTAACTTGTTTTTGCTATACCCAAGCCTTCAAAACTTATTTCTAAGTTATGTAAAGGTTATTTAAGGTATGTTGAGTATATGTTGATGTTCCGGAGTATTTGTCGCATTAAACTGAGTACGTTTACGCACCAGTTTGCGTATAATGCTCTAGAAAGCAATGTAGAGTTTGAAATTGAACAATAATTGATATGTGCAAAACATACACATATTTATACAAGATCCCAAGTATGAAATACAATATTTCATCGGCTTGGTATTTGTTTGATGGTCGCGGTGACACAGGTGTCACAGTCTCCCCTACTTTAGGAAATTTCGTCCCGAAATTTATTCGTAGGAGTCTATTTGTGAATTTGCCAAATAACCACCAATGATATGTAAGGCAATATCTTGTCATTTCCTTAACGGTCATTCTTCCGAAACGAAAATGAACAGACGGGTCATTTTCAATGGTTGCTTCATCAGAATTGGAAATAAAGGATTACACAACGGATATTCATTTCCTCAACGGATAATCTTCAGAAACGAAAATGAACAAACGGGGTCATCTTCAACGGTTGCTTCCTCAGAGTTGGAAATGAAGTATTAATCAACGGATATTCATTTCCTCAACGGATAATCTTCAGAAACGAAAATGAACTAACGGAGTCATCTTCGACGGTTGCTTCCTCAGAGTTGGAAATGAAGGATTACACAACGGATATTCATTTCCTCAACGGATAATCTTCAGAAACGAAAATGAACAAACGGGGTCATCTTCAACGGTTGCTTCCTCAGAGTTGGAAATGAAGTATTACACAACGGATATTCATTTCCTCAACGGATAATCTTCAGAAACGAAAATGAACTAACGGAGTCATCTTCAACGGTTGCTTCCTCAGAGTTGGAAATGAAGGATTACACAACGGATATTCATTTCCTCGACGGATAAATCTTCAGAAACGAAAATGAGCTAACGGAGTCATCTTCAACGGTTGCTTCCTCAGAGTTGGAAATGAAGGATTACACAACGGATATTCATTTCCTCAACGGATAATCTTCAGAAACGAAAATGAACAAACGGGGTCATCTTCAACGGGTATTCTTCAGATTTGGAAATGAAGGATAAACGGATATTCATTTCCTCAACGGATAAATCTTCAGAACGAAAATGAACAAACGGAGTCATTTTCCTCGACGGGTATTCTTCAGATTTGGAAATGAAGGATAAACGGATATTCATTTCCTCAACGGATATTCTTCAGAAGTGAAAAATGAATAGTTAGTTCATTTTTCCTCAACGGATGCTTCATCAGAATTGGAAATGAATAGGGTTAACTCTAGACACATGACAGAACTTGCTGTGATTTTTGTGCACTAAATTCCATAATTATGTATGGATCCATAATTACGTAATCCCTTGCACAGTCCGCACAGTTTGTTTTGTAATGTTTTGGGGAAGGATATCAAACTTGTGACGAGGGTGACTAGACTTCCATCGGTTCCTTTTAATTAGATCGACAGGGGATCCTCTTGGTTAGGCCACCAAGGAGTCCTTTCAGCTATATCATCACATGATATCCCTAACCAGATTTTCGGATGAATCTGTTTAGCTAGACCACTCAAGGGGTCTAATTATGAAGTAGTACTTTATAATCCGAGGGACTTAACTATAACATAGAAGTCCATTGAGGATTTTAAGTAATACCTTTGGGCATCCTACTATGAATCTCTTGTACACGGATATGTAAGATTCTACGAAGATTTGGATAACATAATTTGGATCACACAACAATACATAAGGAAACACATAAGCACATAGTCACATAATTGTTTAATTTGATCATAATTTGTTATTAACTTGTTATCGATTGAATACGGATATGGAAACCTGTCGACGGATCTCAATGTTCACTGGAATCTATCTGAGAAGATAGAAAGATCTCCCAAAATTCGATTTTTGATTACAAGGAATCACCACATTCGAATGAAGGTATACAACAATTAAAGACTTACGGGAAATTCCTAGGTACCCTATTAAGGATTTATAGTGGTACCTTGGGTATTCGTCTTGTGTTGTAACCTGCGCCTTGTACTTCGTTTCCTTAGAATAAACGGGTACTTAGGAATTCCGTGGAAGACGCAAGCGATTATAGAATGGGAGAATTTTGGGGGTAGTTTGTTCTTCAAGGAATACGGTTCCTTGATTGTCGGTATTGCAAGGGATATGTCGTTTATACATGCAACCATCGAAATACATTGCAATGTAAATGAAAGATTTATTTATAAACAACGATATCAACTGTTCCTTGGATCTTGACAACAAAAGAAACTTAATACATAAGACATGATTATTTCTAAACGATGTTGTCTTCTAGTCAGTCGGGTGATCATCCTTGTGCTGGATTTGCATTAGCAAGCTTTGGGCAATTTCTTCGGAAATGACCCATCTCGCCACAGTTGAAACAAGAACCTGGTAGGAAACGACCTTGAGCGGGATTGTTGCCAGCTTGGTTTGGTGCAGCTGCAGCTGGGCAGATTCTTGTTGTATGGCCTATGAGTCCACAAGTTTGGCATTTGCGGCACTGTACATTGGCGTGATGATGGAGGCTACATTGGTTGCACAAGGGTGCAGTTCCATTGTATGGTTTTCTAGCAGGGGGTTGAGCTGGTTGGTTGGGGACGGCTTGACCATTGTGAGCGACCACGGCGAAGTTCTGAGAAGCCTTTCGCTTCCTTGACTTCTTAGGAGATTCAGTCTGTTCATCCATGGTCTTTGATTCCTCTATTGGCTTCTTGTCACCCTTTCGAAAAAGTTTATGCTTTCTGATCTGCGATTCAGTCAAGGTTGCAGATAGCTCAATGGCCTGACGGAGTGTGGTAGGGTTGCTACTAGTGACAATGTCTTGTACCGAGTCAGGCAGGCCGTCGATGTAACTTTCGATAGCCTTGTCGAGTGGGGCGACCATAGTCGGGCAAAGTAGACTCAACTCCTCAAACCTATCAGTATATGCCCTGTGTTCGCCACTATCTTGTTTCAAATCATCAAACTCCTTCTCCAACGCTCGTTGTTCATGACGAGGACAAAACTCTCTCATCATAAGAGCTCTCAGTTCAGCCCATGTTTGTGCTAGAGCAACATCTGCACCACGGTCTCTCATTACCCCGTTCCACCATGTAAGAGCCCTCTTCTGAAACACACTCGAAGAAAACTCGACCTTGCGATTTTCCGGACACTGCACGTGGCGAAAGGTATTCTCGATGCTCTCGAACCATTGGAGAAGCCCAGTTGCTCCCTCAGAACCACTAAACTTGAGTGGTTTAGCCGAGTTAAAGTTCTTGAAATTGCATGTACCATTGTTGTTGTTGTTGGCTTGGTTCCATTGAGCAAAGAGATTTGGGAATTGAGCAGCCATCTGCTGCGCAATAATTTCTGCCAGCTCGGCAGTTGCTATCTGGTGTTCGCGTCGAGGAGGCATTCTAAAAGAGGAAAACATGAAAGGAAACAAATAAAATGGTATTGGGTAAGAATAGGATGTTACAATCACTGACCATAATCACGGTTGATGGTCACTTGTTTGAATCATGAAGCAAACAAACAACACCAAGGCTGAATCAAAGCAAATAGATCCTCATAGTGTATCGCGAAGACATGCTCGACTATAAGTGGACACTCACCCCAAGAGTTCCCAGGTAAGAGTGACTGGTCCGATTATGTGGATTTGTACGAACACTCTAACCTTAGACAGAAAACCCAGGGTACAGGCATTCACTCTTCCAGTTCGCACGTGTTCACACTAGTTAGGACCCAAAACTTTGACGGGAGTTTTGAAAATTCAAAGGGGTTCAAAACCTTATAACAGAGGGTTCAAAACCTAGTAATCAATCATCCTAGAACAGATGATTGGTTTTCAAAGCGGTTTTGAAATTTATGTTCTTGTTGTGGTCGTCGCCTAAGGATAGGTGACGGTATTGTTTTATGACTAAACGCAAGTAAACTCGCGTTAGGGTCCTAGGAAGGTTATAGACTAGGTCAAAGCATTACTAATAACCTAATTCCCTATAACCATTGGCTCTGATACCATCTTTTCTGTCACACCCCGACCACGTAGAACATACAAAACGTGGCGGAAACGTCGAGGAGTGTTGTAACAGAATCAATTGTTTCAAATCCATGGCAAATGAAGTTTCGTTTTATAAATCAAACATGAAAGTTTACATTGTCTGAACAAGAATCAAAGTGTACATAACATGAATTAACTAGTTCTTGTCTCGTTTTAAGTCACTAAGGCACAGGTCCGCCTAAGTATGTCTTGATAAGTCCTATGCATCATCTCCTGAAAACACATGTGAAAATAGGTACGTCAGCATAAAAATGCCTGTGAGATACATTGGTTCTGTGAAAACGGAATTCATGACTTGAGTTGGAGAAAATGTTTAGTCATGAACCTCGTATTTTGCTTTGTCTTGTAAATCATTTGAAAAACGGTAAGATCAAATGATATGTATAAATAAGAGAACAATGCCTGGTTAACTGAATGACCATGTAAAAAGAGTTTGTATAAGATTTGTTGTTTGTAAATCAATGCCTTGTGAAAAGCGTGTTATTTGTATAAAATGTTCTATGTCTCAAATTGAAATGATTCAAATAACGCTACGATATGTAATACCATACAAACACTTATATAAAGGAAGTACCAGCGGCGTATCCACCATGCTTGTATCATATTACACATGCCTCGTTACTTAAATCACTTACTCAAACCAAACCATCAAGATGAAATGTTTAACAACGGTAGAAATGTTCATGTATAGTCAAATGTCTATTGTCAAATGTAATTCATGTCAACGGATACAACTGGTTTACACGGTTCAATGGTTACAGACGGTTCATGAAATCAAAAGGGGTAAGACGGTTCACATAGTCAAATGGTTACAACGGTTCAAAATGTAGGGTAATGTGTTCATATGCTGGATGAGCATATGCAACAGAAATGTAATGTGAAACAATGTACTACATATGCACACAATGGGCGTACGTAGCATGAAATGTATTGTAGAGTACAACGGTTCAAAATATAGTATACTGTGTTCATATGCTGGATGAGCATATGCAACAGATATGCAGTGTGAAACAATGTACTACGTATGCACACAATGGGCGTACGTAGCATGAAATGTATTGTAGAGTACAACGGTTCAAAATGTAGAATAATGTGTTCATATGCTGGATGAGCATATGTAACAGATATGCAATGTGAAACAATGTACTACGTATGCACACAATGGGCGTACGTAGCATGAAATGTATTGTAGAGTACAACGGTTCAAAATGTAGAATAATGTGTTCATATGCTGGATGAGCATATGCAACAGATATGCAATGTGAAACAATGTACTACGTATGCACGCAATGGGCGTACGTAGCATGAAATGTATTGTAGAGTACAACGGTTCAAAATGTAGAATAATGTGTTCATATGCTGGATGAGCATATGCAACAGATATGCAATATGAAATAATGTACTAAGTACGCTATGAAATAATGTACTAAGTACGCACACAATGGGCATACATAGCATAAACACAATGAAATCATGTATTATATATGTACTATCGAACATAGCAGTATATGATGTGAAAACCGGAAAGCATGAAAGTAGCAAGTAGGCACATGTGTTTCACCCCAAAACAGTTTGGAAAACAGTAAAAGAGGGGTTCAATGTACTCACCTGAGATTGCTTTGAATTCCTTGTATAATAACCAGATAATGCTAGAGGTCACGGGATATCAGACGGCACCTAATAGGTAGCTATATTAATATACCGGACCAAAATCAGAGGGTCGGATAGTATGCGGGTTCGTAAACCAAACGAGTATGGAGACTCGTGTAATATGGTTTAACAAAGCCTACATACTAAAATGAAACCTAACCTAAGTGCTTACGCCCCATCATGACCCGTTTAGGTAGCTTAGGCTACCCTAACGCGTCGTTCGCGTAGAACGCGTCTGGAACGCCTAACATCGTGACCACAAGGTATAACCTCGGAAGGTTATAGCTATGGTCACCTAATGTGTTTGGTCGGATCCTAAAGATCGACCAAATGGGTCGGGTTCGAAAGTATAAGCGATGGTTTAGATCGCTTACCTTACGACCCTGTATAAGCACTAAACTAAAAGTGACGAGCTAAGCATGTTAGAACATGCTTAACTAAGTATAGAAAACAGGTTTGACATCAAAACAAACGGCTTTGATGCTCACGAGTAGTTTGGTTACAAAATATGCAAGAATGCACATTTTGGCCGAAACTACGACCCGTCACTGAGCCTAGTTAACGTGGTGATCAGTAGGTATAGTCACTACGGACTATAACCATCGTGATCACGCTCACGTTATGAAGTTCCATGAACTTCGCATCGACCATAAGCTGGTCAATGCAGAAAGTCAACAAAATGTTGACTTTCGGACTCGAAAAGCGATAAAAGAGCGAAAGAAGACTTACGGAAGGTCCCCGAGTGCTAATCTAGATCAAATAGCTCAGGTATGGAACAATGGTTCCAACTTAGAGCCTTAAGATCAGATTTTGTGGGTTTTTGGAACAAAGGGGGGGGTATTTATAGGAAAAGTGGAACCGTTAGGATCGTTTATCGAATATCGTGCCGCGATCTCGAGCGTACACTTGTCAAATTCTTGTGGTAAGTCAGAACTTGGCCCTTGGCTCCTGATTGGGTGAAAGGGCATTGCCCCTTGATCGAACGAAAGGCCAAACTGCATTAAATGCAAAGATTTTTCTGTCTGACAGTCTCACGCGCCCCGCGTAAGGATTTGGTAAATCCTTACGCGCCCCGCCTAAGGTTCCCAGATCAGAATTTACAATTTTGGTCCCTGCACTTCAGAAACACGTATTTTGGCCCATTTTTGGCACGTTTAAGCCCCGTTAACCTCATTTCAAGGCTCTAAGATGAAGTTAAAGTGTAGGGGACATGAAATATGCTCAAAAATTTTCCGGATGTCGGTTCGTTTGGCCGTACGATTGCGATGTTCGCTTAATTACGACGGAATGCGCATAAGCGCGAAAGACGATCCAAATGACGCGACGAATGGATTTTTCTCATGCCCAACACTAAGGCATAATATAAGGATGCTTACATAAATTTTTGGATGTCCGGATGTATTCAGAACGTAAGTTATGCGCGAAAGTGCAAACTTGTGCACTTTTTGACACTTTTAGTCCCTGAATGATCCAAAAGTTTGTTTTAGCATACCAAACACCTCAAAGCCTATTTCTAAGCTATGTAGAGGATATTTAGGGTATGTTTAACTTATGAACATGTTCCGGAATGTTCGTTACAGTTCAAATTGGCATACTTTCGCAGTTTGTCAAGTTTAGTCCCTGTAAGCGAATTAACTTGTTTTTGCTATACCCAAGCCTTCAAAACTTATTTCTAAGTTATGTAAAGGTTATTTAAGGTATGTTGAGTATATGTTGATGTTCCGGAGTATTTGTCGCATTAAACTGAGTACGTTTACGCACCAGTTTGCGTATAATGCTCTAGAAAGCAATGTAGAGTTTGAAATTGAACAATAATTGATATGTGCAAAACATACACATATTTATACAAGATCCCAAGTATGAAATACAATATTTCATCGGCTTGGTATTTGTTTGATGGTCGCGGTGACACAGGTGTCACACCTTCTATGGAAACCTACGAGAGCTTATAATGGACGAAGCACACAAGTCGCGTTACTCGGTGCATCCTGGTTCTGACAAGATGTACGAGGATCTCAAGACCCTGTACTAGTGGCCCCACATGAAAGCTAACATAGCGACATATGTTAGTAAATGCTTGACTTGTGCTAGGGTCAAGGTTGAATACCAGAAGCCATCAGGATTACTTCAACAACCAGAGATCCCAACATGGAAATGGGAGCAAATTTCCATGGATTTTGTCACTGGCTTACCCAGATCTCAGCGAGGAAACCACACCATCTGGGTGATCGTGGATCGACTGAAAAAGTCTGCACACTTTCTGGCAATCAAGGAAACTGATAAGTTCTCTACACTCGTAGACATCTACTTGAAGGAAGTGGTCGCTAGGCACGGGGTGCCAACTTCCATCATTTCTGATCGTGATCCACGCTTTGCATCTGATTTGTGGTATGAGATGCACAAATCCTTTGGCTCACGTTTAGAGATGAGCACAACTTATCACCCACAGACGGATGGGCAGACACACCATCCACACTCTTGAAGACATGCTTCGAGCATGTGTAATCGACTTTGGTAACGGCTGGGAAAGGCACCTACCTTTGGTAGAGTTTTCGTACAACAACAGTTATCACACCAGCATCAAGGCTGCTCCATTTGCGGCTTTGTACGGACGGAAATGCCGATCACCCCTATGCTGGGCAGAAGTTGGCGACAGCCAAATTACTGGCCCAGAACTCGTTCTTGAGACAACGGAAAAGATTGCCCAAATCCGACAACGAATGGCGGCAGTTCGTAACCGTCAGAAAAGCTACGCTGATAAGCGTAGGAAACCGCTCGAGTTCCAGGTTGAGGATCGAGTACTACTTAAAGTTTCACCTTGGACAGGTGTGGTTCGCTTTGGCAAACGGGGCAAGCTTAATCCGCGTTATGTCGGACCTTTCGAAATCACTGAGAAAATCGGCAAGGTGGCGTACAGACTGAATTTGCCCGAAGAGCTCAGTGGTGTTCACAACGTCTTTCACGTGTCGAATCTGAAGAAGAGTCTGTCAGATGAGACCCTCATAGTTCCTTTCAAGGAACTCACTATCGATGACCAGTTACGCTTCGTCGAGGAACCGGTGGAAATTATGGACCGGGAAATCAAGTCTCTCAAACGAACCAAGATACCTATTGTTCGAGTTGATAATCTAGTATTGTTTTCTTTTACGTGGGTTATTGGTAATTTTCAGAATATTAACAAGTTATATTAGAGGTTTCAATGATGAATATTAGGGTGCATGATAGTGTGAATCTTTGATTTGGAATTAAAGGATGTAAGTGGTCCGATTAATATGATAACCTGGAAGTTTATGTTCAAACCATGATTCCGATTAGAATAGTAACAACTGGTTGGTGGAATAATAATAATTGTTGATCTGATATGGGTATAACCAAAATGATTTAATCTAATATAGAAGTGGTTAGGATGCCAACTAATATTGACCAATAGAATAGAGTTGCACAATATTAATATTTGATGAATTAGTGAGATCTGATGCCATGTGGTACATGAACAAGATGAATAATTGTTAAAACTAGGATATTACTTGATCCGATTTGAGTTGATGATTTCTGATTTGTGAATACATAAAAGCTCTTGTTGATTAGTGAATATATGAAAATTGTAGGTGTGGCTGTATGTAAGAAAAGTTTGAGTTATGATTTTCGAAAAATATATAGTATTGATACTTGATCTTGATCGTGAATGCATATGTGTTTATAGATAAGTATTAACATGCAACTGTGAAGTATGATTTTATGTAATATGTTGGTATTGAATATTGATTTCGTGATAACGATACTTAGAATCGTCGTAGGAATACATGAAAAACAATCTAAAACAAGTAATGTATCGCTTAGTGATTTTCTGCAGAAAATACGCTGACTTGCGTAGTCTGTTCTGGGACTTTAAATTATCGAAACTTTACGTTTTCAGAGTCTAAAACTAAGTATCCGGAAATAGCTTTCAAACAGAAGTGGTTTCGTATTTTTCGGACGCGTCTAGGTATTTTTAGCGGAATTGTTTGTAAAACTGCTCTGAGCTGCCATTTTCTGCAGAAAATGCAGCGAACATTTTGCATTATAACTCAGTGTGTGTTTACTGTTTGAATATGAAATTGTTACTGCAGATTCTAGGGATCGGACATGCGATTTTCTTTTCGGTTTTGCGCCAATCGGATAGACAGATATTTTTAAATAAAATTTTCGGCAAACCTGATCAGATTACGTCAAATCTGATCATGGTTTGGCGCAAGATTTTTCACGAAAAATCCGTAAGGAATTTGCTCACCAAATTTTAATACAATGGTCTCTGGTTCGATTGAAACATTCTGTAATTTTTCGGGAACTATCCGATGCCCGAACGGTCCCGATTAACGCACCGTAAATTGTCCGAAAATGCACCTAAAAGCTGAAATTTTGTGACAAGATTTATTATGTGATTTGTGACAAAAATGTGGCCACTATTTCGAATAGCGACGCTTTGCATGCATGTGTACATATGTATATATTATAATATTTTACGTGCTATGTGTTAGATACGTGTATGATCCGCGTCTCCGTGTGAGTTCACACACTAACTTTTAATCGGTAATCATGTTAGGACGTGAGTGACCCGTTCCACTCCGCCCCTACTTTCTGTCTTTTAACCGAGCAAACTAAGGTGAGTTCACTGCTCTTTTTCCAAGCATGCATCCCGGGAAGGGATATTGGGTAACGTTCCGAGGAGGAATGACAGGTTAATGGGATGTTTGTTATTACTCATTTCTATCATATAAGACCCCTTACATCTATCGATAGTTGCCGGGGAGGCAACAAGGTTATTAGTTGATAGCGCTATTAGGTTTGGCACCCTCACACCGTACCGGGGAGGACGGGTGTGAACTAATTTCCTTAAAGCATCACCAATGTTTTGATAGAGACATTGGGGTTGGGCAAATACATCTTGTAGCCATCTGCGGTAATGGAGTTAATAACAACATCAAATCAAATTATTGAACTATTGAACTGTTGAACTGTTTTATACACATACCTGGTAACTAAACCCGTTAACAAAACTTTGAACTCACCAGCGCCGTCTGACACACTTGTCTGCATGCTTGCAGGCCGTTAGATATCTTGGATTTGGGAACTTGCTGTCTGGAGTAGCTGGAGTGGTCATGGGTCGACTGGAGGGATTCATGTGATTGAAATATTGATATCATACATTGGTTTTTGAAACAGTTTAACATTGGTTTACTATTTGCTTCCGGTGAACATGTTGGTTTTCATTTAAAGTCGTTGAAGGTATTTTACATTAATAATTAAGGATTTTATTTTGAAACTTGTACGCGTTCAATGTAATTAGTGGCTCGTTATTGGTAAGTCACACACCTAACAGGGACATTCCCTAGGTGGTATTTTGGGGGTGTGACAGTTTGGTATCAGAGCCACTGGTTATAGTGAACTTGGTTTTAAAACGTTTTTATAAAACCAGACTATAACCGAACAGAATCGAAATCGACCATGACACTCAGCTCCAGATTGCAAGGTTCGTCTTTCTCGCTTGTTGCATACATTACATGATTAGTACACAATTTCTTATGTCCCAACATATGAACACACACTCGTCACTATAGCATGATTACATGAGTTACTTGCTTACATTATGACTCATTTTGAAAACCGTGAGGGGCAGTGATGGATGGGTTTAGGAATGTGATTTATATGTGTTTAATGTCTAATCTTATGCATATTTGGTTGTTTATATGTGTGGAATTGGATAACTATGAGAAAATGATGTTTTACAGGTTAAATACGAAGATTGGATGAGTTTTGGGGAATGTTAATGGGTTGAAAATGAAGATATTAGAAGATGGCATGATAGAGGGTTGAATTACGAAGACGTGGGTGAAAACGGTGCGTAAAACGGAGCTAAAACGAAGAAGTTATGAAGAAAACAATTTTGCAAGAATCTGCTGAAACTGTAAGCTACGGTTGGGTGCTGATGTTAGTCAGAATTCTGAAACTGTAAGCTACGGTTCCCAAACCGTAGCCTACGGTTGGGGTTACGAAGAAAAGACGCAAATAAGGTTTATGGTATATATTAGGGTTTGTGATGTTGGTATTCATCATCTCATCTTCCAAATCGACCAAGGGCACTCCAAGATTCAATTTTCAAGGCTTCTTTCACCCAATTCCATCAAGATTCTTCATCCGATCATCGAATCAACCATGATTTCTTCATCAATTCAAGCTTTTGAAGATTCTTCGTGCGAGATGAGCGGCTAAACTTTTTGTGGTTGCCTCCGGATGGAGGGTTTTTGTAAGTTAATGAATATTATGTGTTGATACAATCGTATAACTCGGTGATCTAAGCATTCGATGCTTTTCACTATTGATTTGATTTCTTGATTGTAACCAATTGCATTTATTTAAACCTTAATTTCTAAGCATTCAGTTCCCGAGAGTTCTAGTAATTGGGATATATTTGACATGGGGTTAGGGTTTGTAAATTGTAATTGATAATCATTCGATAACCTCCCGTTATGTATTGACCGGAGTACTTAGTCGTTGATTATCACAATTAGTTAATCAAAATTAACACTTATGTCTATGTAGGTGTCGCGATTAAACACATAGTTGAAGTTAACTGCAAAACCTGAAATCTGGAGGAACCATCTTTTCTCTTATTGATTTACATCACACTTTTTACTCGTTAATTTAGTTATTTCTCACAATCAAACAAACTGATTTTCCAATTCTGTAGTAGTTAATTGAAACTTTTCATTACGACACTTTCCACAGTCCTCCCTTGGTTCGATACCCAGCTTATTCTATACTAATAGTTTAAATAGGTTTTTGCATGTCCATAACGACAGACATCAAAATGGCGCCGTTGCCGGGGAGGCGTGCGCAAAGTGCTTAGTGTTAAGTTCTAGTTTAGTTAAATATACAAAAATCCAAAAAAATAGTGTCTTTTTAGTTTGTTCTGTTTTGTTCGGATTTACGCGAGGTTTTCTTGTTTTTGTTTGTGCAGGTGATCTAGGAAGTGTATTCATCATACTCGGAATTCCGGGAAGTCATCACCATTAGTGTTCGACCCAGAGATCGAGAGAACAGTAAAGCATACAAAACGAGTACTACATCGTGAGAACAAGATTCTACAATCACCTATACCAACATCTAAAGCAATGGAGAACTTAGCAACACCGGAGAAACAACCCGAAACTTCACAACCACAACAATTCTCGCCAACACCTACCCAACCTTCACCAAACACTACCATACCACCACCACCACAATCTACACAACCTACTTCTACATCTCCAGTACCATCTTTCTCAACCTTTTTCCCAAACTTTGATAACAATCAACCAACTTCCACCCAAACAACATCTCTTCAACACCCAACTACAACCCAGACTGTCAATTTACAGCAGTCATCTCCTTACGTTAGAATCATTCCTGATGACACTCCATCACCGATTCAAACTCAAGCACCTAATGCAACATCAATTCAGCAAGCCACTCGACCGGTTATTTCACAGCAAAGTCAGCCAATGCCAAATCTTTATAGATCCACCATCTATGATCAAGGAAATAACTCAGGTGATTTTGATGATGGCTATGAGGAATATGATAACTACATGGGTCAAAACGAGAGACAAGTGGTTAACACGGGTAGCTATGAGAGGCAAACAGTCGGATTGGGTGCGGCAGAGAGAGTCAATCAAGGGAACGTAGGGTATCAACAATATGTGCAACCAACGCCTATACAACAGATGCCACAACAATATCATCAACCTGACCCACTCAATCAGCAGCCTGCTCCGAGAAGGCCGGTAGTGGACATTCCATTACCACCGCCGGCACCTCAGATGCAGGGTCAGGCAAGACCGCTGCCACGAAATTTACACCGACCGGTGATTTTACCGGAAGGAATTCCACGTCGAAATAATCAAGGTCCAGTTCGAGGTATAGAGAGCCACTTCAGGCCTGCTATAGTTAACAACCCATCACCGGTTGTGATCCCGCAACTACAAGGAGGGCGGTCATTCAAAGTACGAACGCAATCAATATCCAGCCTGCCTAAGTTTCATGGTCACGCACATGAAGAACCATATTTACACATTGCTGCATATGATGCACGTTGCAACACAATCAGCAGCCAAGGTTTCTCAGTTGATGATGTGAAATTGGTACTTTTCCAATTCACACTTGAAGACAAAGCACAGCAATGGTTTCATTCGCTACCGTCAGCTTCGATCTTCACATGGGGCGAAATGCAGCAACAATTCTTACACGAATTTTATACTCATCTGCGTACTAATAATGCAAGGAAGGATATTCGAGGGTTTCGACAACAGCCCGGTGAGTTATTTCACGAAGCGTTCAATCGTTTCAAAATGATGCTCAAGAATTGTCCACATCATGAGATATATTTGTGGGAGCTTATTAATACATTCCACGAAGGTCTAACAGATGAAGATGCCAGGGATGTAAATTCAATATCCAATGGTACTTTTGGAATGAATTACGAAGAGGATGATTGGGAATATTTGGAAAGAACCGCAAGGGCGTCAAAGCGCAAGGCTCAATCTTCTAGAAGTACACAACAATCGGTAGTGAGAGCGGTGGACAATCCACCAGATTTTAGTAGACAATACCCGTTGTGCGGTCATTGTGGGGATATAGGGCACATCGCTGATCAGTGCCCTAATATAATTGGCAAGCAGGATGATGTGAATATGCTGCAAAGTAGTGGGAACAGGTATTCGGGTTCCCAAGGCAACAATCAGTATTACCAGCCCCGAAATCAAAATAACTATCAGAGGGAAAATAATGTCGGTTATCAAAGGAACTACCAGCAAGGTAATGGTCAGGTGAATAATGATATGATAGAGATGTTGAAAGCAATTCAGCTTGACTTACAAAATCAAAGGCTTGAATTGAAAAATCTTGCTCAAAAGGAGGAGATGCGAGATAAAGCCGTTCAATCATTAACCATACAAATGGCCCAACTTGCAACCGATGTGAAGGAGCTGAAGCAGCAACAAGGGAAGCTGCCAAGTGATACTCAACCAAACTCCAAGAATCCACGGAGCACATTGATCAGTGGGGTAAATCTAGTTCCTAATAATACTTGTTATGATAATGGTTTGTCTGCTTCGAATGTGATTGCAGGTCTAAATGAAGCGGTTGTGGAAGAAAGTGGAATCGATTTGGGGGAGCCGGTTATCTCCATCAGAGTTGGGAAGTTCAAAATCCACAAGGCATTGCTGGACTATGGAGCAGGAGTGAGCGTGTTACCTGGTAGCTTGTATGACCAGTATGACTTCGGTCCGCTACAAGCGTGTGATAGCATGGCCATGTTCACAGATGCGAGTTTGAAACGACCACGGGGGGTTGTGAAGAATGTGGTCATCCAACTTGGCGATTTTTACTACCCGGTTGATTTTATGGTAGTCGATTATGCACCATCGCTTACATACGAGCAGCCACAGGTAGTTTTGGGTCGCCCATTCCTATATACCACGAATGCCCAAATTGATTGTCGAAGCGGAATGGTCACCATGAGCTATAAGAATCGTAAGTTGTACTTTAATGTGTTTTTAAAAACTATTTCTTACGATCCTGTTAATGATGCTTGTCACACAGTTGCTACTAATGAACATGATTCAAGTGTGACAAAGGACAGGTTAGAGGCGAGTGGATATCGGGTGAAGAAGTCAAGTGTGAGAAGGCCATTTGGCGGAGGAAAACCACATGATGGTGGGTCTGGATGGGGTAATGAAACTGTAGTTAACCCCAACCGAAGTGAAACGGTGACCCTCCCTAAAAAATGGATGGATATGTACGGAGAGACATGCGAGGGAAAACGTGCAGCTGAACCACCCTGAGTACATCAGGTACGGTCTGGCTGAAGACCTAAAACTTAGCGCTCTCGGGAGGCAGCCCGAGGATGTAGAGTATTGTATTTCGTTTTGGTTCGTTTGGTGTGTTGTGTTTTGACAGGTTTCTACGCATTTATCTTCGCGGAGGCAATGATTCAAGTGTGGGGATGTTTTGCAACATCCCCGATGAGACATCATAAAATCCTATATTGAATGCGTATTTTCCGGTCTTGATCGCAGCAGTTACACCGCTACAGACACTCACTTGTTTCTGATCAGGTGCATGTGTTTCGCTATCCTATTTTGGTTTGTTTTTGTTTTTGTTTTTGGTGGTGTTAAAACTTTAGTGTGTTATTGTGACAACTCGAACTTTAGACCCACTTTGTGTAACGATACGTGGTTATGAGAACGTTATTAATTAAATGATTATGTGATTATATTATTATGTGCATTGTGTAATATGTGTATGTATGTATGTTAAGCGAGCCCAAACCGCACAACATGATCCGAACGCACAACACCACTCGACCGCACGAGCCATTTGGGCCACACCTTGTACACGGACCCATAGGGCACCCGAGTTGGGTTCGGCCCACTTGTTTTCTACGCAAACAAACACCCACCTAGGGGTTGTTCTCTCATTTTAGTTACAACACATCCACACACACAAAACCCTAGACGACTTCCTCTCTCTCTCTCGTTTTGCTTGGAACCCGACGGCACACACACCCTTACAACCGAAGATCATTCCTTGTTCGGATCATCCTTGTTCCTTCTCTAATCCGGTTAGTATGTTAAGTGTTTGTTGTTGTTATTTGATGTTGTGTTATAGCTATTAATGTCAAGATGAATCGGCTTATATGTGTTTAGCAAATATAATCGGATTGTTTGATATATGAAACCGAATGATGTTTGTTAACCGGATATAGGTTCATATGAAATAGATGGCATGATTATGAAATCGGAATTATATGATGATGTTATCCACTGTGTTGTTTGATAGATTCCGATTGTTAACTTGTTATTGTTCGAAGTAAATCGAGTTATGATGAAGTGATCGGTTGTATGTTCATGTGAATCGTTAGACTATTGTTTGTGATTATAAACATGATTAGGGTTTATGTGAATATGATGCTAGATATGCTAGTTTGATCGAGTAGAGGCATGATTGGAAACTGATTAGTTGTTAATTGGTTGTAAATGTGGAAACTATTAAAAGCTTGTAACCGATTGCATGACATCCGGAAGTGTTTTATGGATCGCACAAGACCGGGTCGCACAAGCTGGTCCGATCACACAAGCTGATCCAGTCGCACAAGAGACCCTGATCGTACAAGGGGTCTCCAGTCGCACAAGGCATTGCCCAGTCGCACAAGGGGTAATGTCGTTTAACTGTTGGGCCTTGGAAGCCCAGGACACAAACGCACAAGCCCAAACCGCCTGATCGCACAAGACACATGAACCGCACAAGATGGTAATCTGTTTTAATGGTTGGGCCGTAGACTTGGGCTGGGCTAACTCAAATCGCACAACCCGGCCGGATCGCACAACCCAATCCGGACCGTACAAGTCGCATATGTGTATTTGTTTTGGGCCGAGATGTGTTACTTGTTTGTATGATAGTTGGGTCGGTTACTTAGTTAACCACTTATGATGTTGGGCCGGGTACATATGGGCTTATATTCTAGGAAGCACAAGTATGAATATGATATGCTTTTAACTGTTAACGTACCAAACGTGTTGCCATGAACTATACGTGCACGTGACTTGTTAGACTATGTGTAAACATACGCGTATTTCTTGAAGTCAAAACCTGACTTGTGTGGTAACCCTGTTAGGACGTGGTTGACCACTGTTAGTTCAAGAACCCTCTTCTTTGTGTATCTGCCGAGCAACCCGAGGTGAGTTCACACAGCCAAGGCATGGGGTTCCCAGGGTGGGAATGGGATTGGATGATTATTTTGTGCGTACGTAGTTAATGGAACCTAATGATATGGTCCTCAGGGTGAGGATGGTAAATGATAAGATACGGCTAGACTAGTATACCTGCTTGAACTGATCTTCGCACACACGCCAAGGGTTGGCTGCGATATTATGACTGATCTTCGCACACATGCCTTAGGGAGGCTGCGAACTATACATACTAAACTTCGCACACATGCCAGGGTGGCCAGCGATACAAATATACATAGTCTAGAATACTTGAGAACTTTTCCTAACCTTCGCATACATGCCTAGAGGGCTGCGATACAAACTAATAAGATACATGATTAAACGAACGAACGCAATGCTTACTATACCATTACTATTACTGAACTTACTTTCTGTGAACTCGCTCAACTAGTTGTTGACTCTCTGCTGCATGCCTTGCAGGACCTTAGGTATCATATGGAGCTTGCACAAGGAGGAGCGGGTCGTTGTGGACAAGGAATCGTGAATGCTATTTGAACACTTATGATATTTCACACATTAATACTTATGTTTGGGTTTTCCTTTAATGCTTCCGCTACACTTAATTATGTTGGTTTGATAAACACCTTTCGTATTGATGGATAATTATTACTATTTATTACATGTTCAATATGATTGGTGGCTTGATCCTGGTCAGTCACGCTCCCAAGCGGTGATACTCCGCGTGTGGATTTTGGGGGTGTGACAGATTGGTATCAGAGCCATTGGTTATAGAGAACTCGGTTTTAATATGGGAAAACGTTTTTACTAAAACCAGACTATAACCAGAACAGTGCTCTCAACGATCCACAACGACGCTTCGCTCCACGTGCAAGACTCGACATCCTAGGTAATAAGGTTTATGTTTATTACCTGCATGCTAGAACTATATAGAACTTTGCTCGCATTACGTTTAGATACACATGATACTATTACATGAGAATACCTACGTGCTTACACTTTTCTGTCATCGCCCTACTCGCGAACCACTCTCCCTTACGCTACTTTTACTATGAAGATCATGTCTGGACGAATTAACATGACACAAGCCCAGCTAGAGGCTCTCGTTCAAGCTCAAGTTGCTGCGGCACTTGCAGCTGCTCAAGCAGGTAGTATATCCTGTAGTCATAACTTACACTAGGATCTTTAGATCCTACACGCCTAAACTAGCCCTTGTATTTAAACTTTGCCCTATTCGTACACAATAGGTCAACCAGCGCAGCAGCAAGTTTGCACCTTTAAGAACTTCATGGACTGTCGCCCAAGTACTTTCAGCGGCACAGAGGGGGCAGTGGGACTCCTCCACTGGTTTGAAAAGCTCGAGTCTGTGTTCGAGATGTGTGAATGCCCTGAGGCTCGCAGGGTGAAATACGCCACTGGCACGCTAGAAGGAATAGCACTAACTTGGTGGAACGCCCAAGTTCAGATCTTAGGGTTGGCAGCTGCTAACGCCACACCCTGGAATGACTTCAAGGAACTCATTAAGAGGGAATACTGCACGCGTGATGACATCCACAAGTTGGAGAACGAGCTCTATCACTTGAAAATGACGGGGTCAGAGATTGAAGCCTATACGAAACGGTCAAACGAACTGGCCATTCTGTGTCCAACTATGGTGGACCCTCCAGTGAAGCGCATTGAGTTGTATCTCAAGGGACTTGCGCCAGAGATCCAGAGCCATGTTACATCGGCAAACCTCGACAACATCCAAGACATCCAGCGTCTTGCCCATCGACTCACAGATCAGGCAGTAGAACAGAACAAGTTGCCCAAACGCGTCAGTGCAACTACTACTCCAGCTGCTACTTCTGCTACACCCAACGACAACAAACGGAAATGGGATGGGGATTCCAGCAGGGGATCAGTTTCCGTTCAGTCTCAAGCACAGCAGCGCAGAACGAATGACTACCAGAATTCGAGTCAGCAATCATCTGGTAGTCAGGGGCAGGGTGGATACCGGGGAGTTCACCCACTATGCAACAAGTGTAACAGGCACCACAGTGGAAGATGCCGCAAGGAACGTTGTCAGAGATGTCTCAAGCTAGGGCACGAAGCCAAAGATTGCAGGAGCTCACGACCTGCGAATCAGAATCAGCAACTTCCGCCACCAGCTCCTCAAAACCCACAGCAGCAGCAGCCACAGCGTGGAAATCGGGGGTGTTTCCAGTGTGGGGCAGAAGGTCATTACAAACGAGATTGTCCTCAGTTGAACAAAAACCAGAACCGCAACAACAATAACCAGGGCAACGGGCACAACAACGGTGGGAACAACAACAACAATGGCAACGAAGCTAGGGGACGCGCTTTTGTGCTAGGTCGAGGTGACGCAATGAACGATCCCAACGTAGTTATGGGTAAGTTTCTCCTCGACGATATTTATGTTACTGTTTTATTTGATTTGGGTGCGGATACAAGTTATATTTATGTGAAAGCTAGTAAATTGTTAAAACGTACATCAACACCTCTAAACACCAAACACGTCGTAGAACTAGCTAATGGTAAGAGTTTAGAAGCCACTCAGATAGTCAAGGGTTGTAGTATTGTCTTAGCCGGTCAAGTTTTCTCCATCGACCTCATTCCCATAGTCTTGGGAAGCTTCGACATCGTCATAGGGATGGATTGGTTGTCCCAACATCAGGCAGAGATCTTATGCAGTGAGAAGATCATTCGTATTCCACGTTCTGGTCAAGAACCTCTCGAAGTTCAAGGAGACAAGAGTGGTGCAGTGGTAGGCATCATCTCTTTCTTGAAGGCTCAGAAGTGTCTGCGGAAGGGTCACACCGCAATCTTGGCACTCGTTTCGGATGCATCAGTGAGGGAAAAGAAATTGGAAGATATTCCAATTGTTCGCGTCTATCCTCAGGTGTTTCCTGAAGATTTACCTGGATTACCGCCTCACCGTCAGGTCGAATTTCAAATCGAGCTCGCTCCAGGAGCAGCACCCATAGCTCGCGCACCATATCGTCTAGCTCCATCAGAATTGGAAGAACTGTCAAAGCAGCTACAAGAGCTCTTAGAAAAGGGCTTCATTCGTCCAAGCTCTTCGCCTTGGGGAGCTCCAGTGTTATTTGTGAAAAAGAAAGACGGTACGTTCAGAATGTGCATTGACTACCGTGAACTAAACAAGGTGACGGTGAAGAACCGTTATCCTCTTCCACGCATAGACGACTTATTCGACCAGTTGCAGGGGTCGTGTTACTATTCGAAGATAGACTTGAGATCTGGCTATCATCAGCTGAGAGTCCGGGATGAGGACGTCTCCAAAACAGCATTCAGAACTCGTTACGGCCACTACGAGTTTCTTGTCATGCCGTTCGGGTTAACGAACGCGCCTGCTGTATTTATGGATCTTATGAACAGGGTGTGCAAACCCTATCTTGACAAGTTCGTCATTGTCTTCATCGACGACATTCTGATCTACTCCAAGAGTCAGGAGGAGTACGAGCAGCATCTACGTCTTATTTTGGAACTCCTACGGAAGGAACAGCTGTACGCTAAGTTTTCGAAATGCGACTTCTGGCTTCGTGAAGTCCACTTTCTAGGCCACGTAGTGAACAAGGATGGGATCCATGTTGATCCATCCAAGGTAGACTCGATCAGAAACTGGCCTGCACCACGTACACCAACGGAAATACGCCAATTCTTGGGTTTGGCGGGTTACTACAGACGGTTTATTAAAGACTTTTCAAGGATTGCTCAGCCGCTTACGCTACTGACGCAGAAGGGTGTCACCTATCGTTGGGGAGAACCCCAGGAGACTGCTTTTCAGCACCTAAAGGATAGACTTTGCAGTGCACCTATCCTCTCTTTGCCAGAGGGCATAGATGACTTCGTGGTTTATTGTGATGCATCCATTCGGGGACTTGGATGTGTGTTAATGCAGCGCGACAAGGTCATTGCTTACGCGTCGCGCCAACTTAAGATTCACGAGCGGAACTACACGACGCACGACTTAGAGCTGGGAGCTGTTGTTTTCGCGCTTAAGATATGGCGACACTACCTGTACGGTACCAAGTGCACGATTTACACCGATCACAGGAGTCTCGAGCATATTCTTAAGCAAAAGGACTTGAACATGCGTCAACGACGATGGGTTGAATTACTGAACGATTACGAATGCGCTATTAAGTACCATCCAGGCAAAGCCAATGTCGTGGCCGATGCCCTCAGTCGGAAAGACACCTTACCTCGGCGCGTGCGAGCGCTACAGCTTACGATTCAGTCTAGCCTTCCAGCACAGATACGAACTGCTCAGATCGAAGCACTAAAACCCGAAAACGTCAAGGCTGAAGCCCTACGCGGCTCACGACAGCGATTGGAACAGAAGGCAGACGGCGCCTACTATGTAACGGGGCGTATTTGGGTCCCACTTTATGGCGGTCTACGCGAACTTGTAATGGATGAAGCTCACAAGTCCCGCTACTCAGTACATCCAGGGTCGGATAAGATGTACCACGACATCAGAACTACTTATTGGTGGCCAAGCATGAAGGCCCACATCGCTACGTACGTTGGAAAATGCTTGACCTGTGCGAGAGTCAAGGTCGAATACCAGAAACCAGCGGGCCTACTTCAGCAACCCACGATACCTAAATGGAAATGGGAAGAAATTTCCATGGATTTCGTTACAGGCCTACCTAGATCCCAGCGGGGGAATGATACCATATGGGTGATCGTGGATCGACTCACCAAGTCTGCTCACTTCTTGGCAATCAAAGAAACGGACAAGTTTTCCACACTTGCAGACGTATACTTGAAGGAAGTAGTCTCAAGGCACGGGGTGCCCACCTCCATCATTTCGGATCGCGATGCACGATTCACGTCAGAGCTATGGCAAGCGATGCACAAATCTTTCGGCTCACGTTTAGACATGAGCACAGCGTATCATCCTCAGACGGATGGGCAGTCTGAGCGGACGATCCAAACTCTTGAAGACATGCTTAGGGCATGCGTTATTGATTTCGGCAACGGCTGGGAAAAGCATCTCCCTTTGGTGGAGTTCTCATACAATAACAGTTATCACACCAGCATACAAGCCGCTCCATTCGAGGCATTGTACGGGCGTAAATGTCGGTCACCTCTCTGTTGGGCAGAGGTGGGGGATAGTCAGATTACGGGTCCAGAGATTGTAGTGGACGCCACGGAAAAGATAGCACAGATACGACAACGCATGGCGGCAGCACGCGACCGTCAGAAAGCCTACGCGGATAAGCGTAGAAAGCCATTGGAATTTCAGGTCGGGGACCGGGTTTTACTCAAAGTTTCACCCTGGAAGGGTGTAGTTCGTTTTGGCAAACGGGGCAAACTAAATCCGCGGTACGTCGGACCATTCGAGATCATTGAGAAAATAGGCAAGGTGGCCTACAAGCTAAACCTACCAGCTGAACTTGGTGCAGTTCACAACGTCTTTCACGTGTCGAATCTGAAGAAGTGCCTGTCAGATGAGACCCTTATCATTCCTTTCAAAGAACTCACTATCGACGAGCAGTTGCAGTTCGTCGAAGAGCCAGTTGAAATCACGGACCGGGATATGAAGGTCCTCAAAAACAAGAGAATCCCTCTTGTTCGAGTACGTTGGAACTCCAAACGTGGCCCAGAGTACACCTGGGAACGCGAAGACAGGATGACAGAAAAGTACCCCCAGTTATTCGGAACCAATGCAACCACCACTGAGGCTGAAGCTACTACTTCGGAATTTCGGGACGAAATTCCAGATTAACGGGGGGAGGATGTGACACCCCAGGAAAACCAGTGAACGATTGAACTTACCTAGCTTCCTCAGTGAGTGCATACCAAATTTCGGGACGAAATTTCTTTTTAGTTGGGGATAATGTGACAACTCTAACTTTAGACCCACTTTGTGTAACGATACGTGGTTATGAGAACGTTATTAATTAAATGATTATGTGATTATATTATTATGTGCATTGTGTAATATGTGTATGTATGTATGTTAAGCGAGCCCAAACCGCACAACATGATCCGAACGCACAACACCACTCGACCGCACAAGCCATTTGGGCCACACCTTGTACGCGGACCCATAGGGCACCCGAGTTGGGTTCGGCCCACTTGTTTTCTACGCAAACAAACACCCACCTAGGGGTTGTTCTCTCATTTTAGTTACAACACATCCACACACACAAAACCCTAGACGACTTCCTCTCTCTCTCTCGTTTTGCTTGGAACCCGACGGCACACACACCCTTACAACCGAAGATCATTCCTTGTTCGGATCATCCTTGTTCCTTCTCTAATCCGGTTAGTATGTTGAGTGTTTGTTGTTGTTATTTGATGTTGTGTTATAGCTATTAATGTCAAGATGAATCGGCTTATATGTGTTTAGCAAATATAATCGGATTGTTTGATATATGAAACCGAATGATGTTTGTTAACCGGATATAGGTTCATACGAAATAGATGGCATGATTATGAAATCGGAATTATATGATGATGTTATCCGCTGTGTTGTTTGATAGATTCCGATTGTTAACTTGTTATTGTTCGAAGTAAATCGAGTTATGATGAAGTGATCGGTTGTATGTTCATGTGAATCATTAGACTATTGTTTGTGATTATAAACATGATTAGGGTTTATGTGAATATGATGCTAGATATGCTAGTTTGATCGAGTAGAGGCATGATTGGAAACTGATTAGTTGTTAATTGTATGTAAATGTGGAAACTATTAAAAGCTTGTAACCGATTGCATGACATCCGGAAGTTTGTTACGGATCGCACAAGACCGGGTCGCACAAGCTGGTCCGATCACACAAGCTGATCCAGTCGCACAAGAGACCCTGATCGTACAAGGGGTCTCCAGTCGCACAAGGCATTGCCCAGTCGCACAAGGGGTAATGTCGTTTAACTGTTGGGCCTTGGAAGCCCAGGACACAAATGCACAAGCCCAAACCGCCTGATCGCACAAGACACATGAACCGCACAAGATGGTAATCTGTTTTAATGGTTGGGCCGTAGACTTGGGCTGGGCTAACTCAATTCGCACAACCCGGCCGGATCGCACAACCCAATCCGGACCGTACAAGTCGCATATGTGTATTTATTTTGGGCCGAGATGTGTTACTTGTTTGTATGATAGTTGGGCCGGTTACTTAGTTAACCACTTATGATGTTGGGCCGGGTACATATGGGCTTATATTCTAGGAAGCACAAGTATGAATATGATATGCTTTTAACTGTTAACGTACCAAACGTGTTGCCATGAACTATACGTGCACGTGACTTGTTAGACTATGTGTAAACATACGCGTATTTCTTGAAGTCAAAACCTGACTTGTGTGGTAACCCTGTTAGGACGTGGTTGACCACTGTTAGTTCAAGAACCCTCTTCTTTGTGTATCTGTCGAGCAACCCGAGGTGAGTTCACACAGCCAAGGCATGGGGTTCCCAGGGTGGGAATGGGATTGGATGATTATTTTGTGCGTACGTAGTTAATGGAACCTAATGATATGGTCCTCAGGGTGAGGATGGTAAATGATAAGATACGGCTAGACTAGTATACCTACTTGAACTGATCTTCGCACACACGCCAAGGGTTGGCTGCGATATTATGACTGATCTTCGCACACATGCCTTAGGGAGGCTGCGAACTATACATACTAAACTTCGCACACATGCCAGGGTGGCCAGCGATACAAATATACATAGTCTAGAATACTTGAGAACTTTTCCTAACCTTCGCATACATGCCTAGAGGGCTGCGATACGAACTAATAAGATACATGATTAAACGAACGAACGCAATGCTTACTATACCATTACTATTACTGAACTTACTTTCTGTGAACTCGCTCAACTAGTTGTTGACTCTCTGCTGCATGCCTTGCAGGACCTTAGGTATCATATGGAGCTTGCACAAGGAGGAGCGGGTCGTTGTGGACAAGGAATCGTGAATGCTATTTGAACACTTATGATATTTCACACATTAATACTTATGTTTGGGTTTTCCTTTAATGCTTCCGCTACACTTAATTATGTTGGTTTGATAAACACCTTTCGTATTGATGGATAATTATTACTATTTATTACATGTTCAATATGATTGGTGGCTTGATCCTGGTCAGTCACGCTCCCAAGCGGTGATACTCCGCGTGTGGATTTTGGGGGTGTGACAGTTATGGGAGTGTGTTTAGTTATTTGTTTTTAGAGTTAGCCGTTTGGTTTTTTTTCCCGGGCTTATATTTTAAAAGCACCATACATTGGGGACAATGTATCCCAAGTGTGGGGATGGGGGAGCCCGGGAAGGGATTGTGGATAAAGCTTGAAGAGATTGAGATGTGGTTGAAATCGATGAAAATTGGTAAAAATTGAAAATTTTTAAAATTTTCAAATTTTTCATCGCCTTGAACAAGCTAATTGGATACGAAAACCTAAAGTTTTAATCACTAATAGGCTTCTTACCGGTAGTAAGCTAGATTAGTCCCTTGTCATGGTTGTCCCTTTAAGTTTCATGAGAGTAGGTTTGACAAGTGTTTTTTAGGAAATGAGTTGAAAAGAGATGTCTACTAGGGGTAACATGTTTTAATTTCATATGCTACATGTCGTCAACCTTTTTACCTTTTCTTGGTGAGATCTTGAGCCTGTAGATGGATAGGATACATTATATTATGAATTCATTTGTTGAGTGCAGGCTATGTGTTATTCTGTGTTAGAACTTGTATGATTCGATGCATGCTGAGACTGTGGATTTGACATGTGCACATAGATGATAAAGGCATTAGGATTTCCCGTTACACCGTTTGTGTTTGTGTTTCGTTTGTGTTATTCACCAAATTTCCCTTAGTAGCCCTGTTGAGCCTAATTACCTTTCGTTTGTTTACCCACTGTGATAACCCAACCGTGATAATATTGCTATGAAAAAAAAAGAAAAAGAAAAAAAAATGAAGAAAAAGGAAAATAGAAAAATATGTGGGAAATGAAAAAGAAAAAAAAACAAAAATAGAAATATTGTGAATGTCGTTTATGTTCTTGGGTAGAAACCAACCCAATAGTATAAGCTGTGTTTGAATAAAGTTTCACGGTTTGGTTGTTGTTTGTGAGCCAATTAGAAAAGAAAAAGAACCCAAAAATATTTCCTACCTTTACCCTAAGCCCAAAACCCAAAGTCCTTTTGATATGTGCCATGTTAGATGATACAGTGGAGGTGTGATTGTCATACAAGCCTATGATTATAGGATTTCATGTTTGCTTATTGAGTGTTTATATACTAGCACATTACACGCTAGTCCAGATATTAACCCGAGAGGAGAGTACATTGTGAAGGGTGTGTAGCATGTGTTTAATTTTAAACATGTTAGTTTTAGATAGACAAGTCTTAAGTTTTGAAATTGCATCATTTACTTGTCAGACTGTCAATCTCGATTGTGTCAGTCTATGGGATGGGTATGACTTGGGACTGAACAGGTTGAACCGGTTAGGGAGTTTAGAGGTATTGTTACTGTGGTGACTACTTCTAGTTGGTTTGCTTGAGGACAAGCAAAGGTAAGTGTGGGGATGTGATGTATGGGTTTAGGAATGTGATTTATATGTGTTTAATGTCTAATCTTATGCATATTTGGTTGTTTATATGTGTGGAATTGGATAACTATGAGAAAATGATGTTTTACAGGTTAAATACGAAGATTGGATGAGTTTTGGGGAATGTTAATGGGTTGAAAATGAAGATATTAGAAGATGGCATGATAGAGGGTTGAATTACGAAGACGTGGGTGAAAACGGTGCGTAAAACGGAGCTAAAACGAAGAAGTTATGAAGAAAACAATTTTGCAAGAATCTGCTGAAACTGTAAGCTACGGTTGGGTGCTGATGTTAGTCAGAATTCTGAAACTGTAAGCTACGGTTCCCAAACCGTAGCCTACGGTTGGGGTTACGAAGAAAAGACGCAAATAAGGTTATATGGTATATATTAGGGTTTGTGATATTGGTATTCATCATCTCATCTTCCAAATCGACCAAGGGCACTCCAAGATTCAATTTTCAAGGCTTCTTTCACCCAATTCCATCAAGATTCTTCATCCGATCATCGAATCAACCATGATTTCTTCATCAATTCAAGCTTTTGAAGATTCTTCGTGCGAGATGAGCGGCTAAACTTTTTGTGGTTGCCTCCGGATGGAGGGTTTTTGTAAGTTAATGAATATTATGTGTTGATACAATCGTATAACTCGGTGATCTAAGCATTCGATGCTTTTCACTATTGATTTGATTTCTTGATTGTAACCAATTGCATTTATTTAAACCTTAATTTCTAAGCATTCAGTTCCCGAGAGTTCTAGTAATTGGGATATATTTGACATGGGGTTAGGGTTTGTAAATTGTAATTGATAATCATTCGATAACCTCCCGTTATGTATTGACCGGAGTACTTAGTCGTTGATTATCACAATTAGTTAATCAAAATTAACACTTATGTCTATGTAGGTGTCGCGATTAAACACATAGTTGAAGTTAACTGCAAAACCTGAAATCTGGAGGAACCATCTTTTCTCTTATTGATTTACATCACACTTTTTACTCGTTAATTTAGTTATTTCTCACAATCAAACAAACTGATGTTCCAATTCTGTAGTAGTTAATTGAAACTTTTCATTACGACACTTTCCACAGTCCTCCCTTGGTTCGATACCCTGCTTATTCTATACTAATAGTTTAAATAGGTTTTTGCATGTCCATAACGACAGACATCAGGCAGACGCCGGGAGCGTGCTTGCTGCCAAAGCGGACAATATCATGGTGCATGGTTAGTATGCCATAGTCTTTGGATTCCTATGGTTTTATTACCTTGACAACCTCCGTTTGACATTTGAGTTTGAAGAACCATTTAACATGAGTTAGGAGGAACTGAGATGAGCATGCAAATCACAATATTATTGTGGGTGCACACATAATAATAATGTGGGGTGCATGCGAGTCACAGCGAGGCTTAACAAGTGAAAAGGGGTTCCGTTCTGTTATTTGATCAATGTGAAACACAACAGTCTATAAGAGTCATAGCAGTGATCGTCTCTTACTTGAACGTGATCTTTTCACTCCACTCTGAACCCTTACGAATCTCGATGCTATCGAGTGTTACCGGAACACCCATCTGAACGCCTAGCGAACAGTGTAGAATGTTTGGTGCTTGTATGAACATCCCTGAGTTGGATCGAATGATTGGATGATACCTTTTCACTCGTTTTCATTGGTTGGAACTCAATGTACCGACGTCTTAGACCCCGGAGTGCGACCACTTCTGCAACACTCTCGCAACATACCGTGTATTACTCAATCGACTTGCTAGATCGATGGACAAGAGGATGAGTGTAGTACTTTACCGGTTCAAGTATTTGGACAACCCTGATTTCCGGCAACGAATACCAGCGAATTGACTACAATCGAATCCTTAACTCTAGTCAGCGACTTATGGGAGTCGACTCTTACGAATCAATCAGGACACGGAATACTGGCAACTTACAGATGATTATGGATTTGTATGATCTTATTCGTTGTTTCCAAGGCAACTTTCAGATCCTGATAATTGGACTTACTAATCTTCTGTCTAACAATAAATGTTTAACATTCCATCTATGCAAGGTCTCCAATGAAGCAACCTTGATACTTATATAACAACTATTTTAAAAAGCTTATTTTAAGGTGAGATGGTTATTCCAACCATTGCTTAAAACTAATTTTAAGGAATAGTTAATCCTTACAGCTAGTCGAACAATTCAACGATCCTCGGCAGCTGATGGCGATTCTTAATTGTTGTCTAATTAGGGTTGCGGTAATCATTGCATAAGCAAAATGAACTGTCTTTCTTTATTAACAATACCGAATTCTCAGAATATTGAGTTAGGCTTTTTTGAACCTATATCTTAAAACATACTTAACCAGGGATTCGATTATTCCATAATCAACATGGAGTTTTTTTTACAATACTGCAGCCCTAAGCGGGATGTTAATCTTAACTCTACTTGCCTCTCAGGAGGTAAACAGGGTAATCTTTGGAGAACATAACCAAGGTACAAGGAGGTTACAGAGATTTTCCAAATCTCATGCTCCAGTTCATCTATCATATTCTGTGTCAGATAAGTGACACATTTATGTTTCGAGCTGTGATGACAAGCCTCTCATGATGGTTGGGTCTATCATAACAACTTCTTATTGAAGAAATAACAGGCCTTTCTGAGCTCTTAGTTCCATTCTAGATATCTTCTTTGAATACCATTAGCTGACTTTAGTACCATATGACCATCGGAATATCTTTGTGGTCCCATGCATTAAACCTCCATACTGATCAGACATGGAAGCAATCTATGGAACATATTAAGATACACAAATCCTCACATGGCGCTTTTATCATACCGTCTGGTATTCGCAATCGATAGAGATTAGAGAGATATCAACTATATATGCTGACGCACTTCCTCTAGAGAGGGGATACTTCTAGAATTCTACGATCGGAGGTTTCTGACAGGAACAGAAGAAATGGTTCTTATGATTTTCCCTGTAAGTTTTACCTTACACTTAATATTTGGGGTTCTTACGGGAGAATTTCTAAAAGTTTGCTAAACTTATGGTCTTATGAGAGACTTAGCAGCACCTGAAACCAAACTTAACTCCTAGCAATAAAATCACTATAAGGGATTTATCTGGGTCATTATTAATGTGATCTGCCTCTAATCATTCATATGGAGGGTTAAACGCCTCCGTTCTTAATCCTTTTAAACTTAGCTGCAAAATCTTTGACAAATTTAGGGTAGTCTCAGCTTTGACTGGTTATTTCTTAATCTATAAAACGTGAGTAGCTGAGGTAGATCCATAACGGATTTATAATAAGCAGCTTTTGAGACCTTAGCATACCCTCTTATTGCCGATGCTAACCACCAATAATTATTTGCATTAAGCTTAGATTTTGGGTAAATTGAATAGGGCACTATCTCAGCCAATGAATTAAAATTCGTAACATACAGTTGATAGTCTAGAACTTTTTTGGTGAGAGTCAGAAAATTCTTATTCCGTCTTCTTCCATTTCATGAAGCGGATAATAGGTTTTTCTAATAAGGTCCTTAAAACTTGGACCATTCCATATTGTATAAGAGGATCTTTCTTGTGGACTTCATTAATGTCCTCACTAATTAAGGATATTACCATTGAATGACTGTGATGCATACCTCACCGCGTCCTTTCCAGCATAACCGCTGATACACCTAATGGTTTCTACTTCATCCAACAATTTCCTGCAATCCATGGCCCCTTTTTACTATTGAAGTCTCTTGACTTCCAAGAGATTAAGTACTTTTAATTACATCCTAAAAGGAACGAGGCTCCTTGCCATATATGATTTTGTTTAGTTATTCTTCGCATATGAAGTATGAATAAAGCTCTTCTCATGAGCAGCGACTTGTGTTTAGAGCAAGCAACATTTGGCTTCTTGAACCTTTTCATGACTTTTCTCATAGCCTTTCTGACAGCTGCGTTAATTACAGTTTTGAAGATTAATTCCGTTAACATTGAGGTTCACATTTGATGCACCATTAACATTTGTCGCATCTCTAACATTGTGACTGTTGTTTGTCTCTTCTGAGCTTTCCATACTCGAAGCTTTGGTATTAAATACCAAATTCAACAAGTGCTTAGGCAATCCGTACCATGTGTCTCCTTGAGTTGTCAAAGGCTCACCATAAGGAGTCTTGGTAACTACTTGCTTCTTATCACATACCATATGGGCTTAGTTATAAGACGACCAATCCATTCCTATCACTATATCGAGTCCCTCTACTTTAACGGAAACAAGGACAACGGAAAAGAATGATTCCTAATGGATATAAAACATCCATCTAATATTGCTGAAGTAGTCTCTGAGGTACCATCGGCCAATTCTACTTCATACTTAACGCTTAGAGTTTTAACAGGAAGATTTAATAATTTACAAAATCTATTGTCTATGAAAGACTTATCTGCACCCGAATCAAATAATACTCTAGCATAAACGTCATTGATAAGGAAAGTACCTGTTGTGACATTGTCATCCTGAACGGCCTCTTGAGCATTCATTTAAGAGACTCCAGCTTTGGTCTTCTTAGCCTCTCCAGGCTTCTTAGTTTTATTTGGGCAATTAGTTTTGATGTGCCCTAGTTCATTACAACCATAGCAGGTTGCGTCCTTTATGTCTTGGCACTCCAAAGTTTTGTGCCCTTCTTTATTACAGATTCCACAAGGCTTAGCTTGTGACTCTAAAGTGCATTTCCCTTTAGTCGCCTTCTTTAGGCAGCGAGTCTTTATGTGCCCCTTCTCGTCACAACCATAGCATGTGGCGTCCTTCAAGTCCTTGCATTCATGATTCTTGTGATCCATCTCCTTACAGATGCCACATCCCCTGGTCTGTTCATGGAAACATTTTCCGATGTGCTGCTTCCCGTGGGTTTTACATTTGGATTTTGCCTCATTTGGCTTGGACTGGTTTGAACCGGCCTTACCCTTTTTGTAACCCTTATTTGGGGTATTATCGCACTTTCGCATATGATTCTTTAACACACGGTCCACGGCTTTGTTTACGGCTGTATCTAACATAGCCTGTAACTCGGTGCTCGTTAAGTTCAATCTTGCGTTATTATTTTCATCAAATGGGTGACTGTGAGCTTCATCTGAATCAGTCATGGTGAAGCTTTGAAGGCTACAGACCAAGTAGTAATAATTTGTTTAATTATATATCGAATCATCGAGTTTGATGATTAAATAGCCATGGTGCAAATAAACCATATAGGCCAATAGATAGTATTAAATTTATTTGATTATGTTTTGCCTAGGTTTTTAAATAAACCATCTTTGGCGTTTAAACGGAATATAATCTTTCCTATTTATTAGACAGGGGACATAAGTCACGACTGTCAATGTCATACCGACAATTTATATAGCACAAGGGCTTGTTCCAAAGGACTTTCTGATGGCACAGAGGCCTTGTCACTAGGGAAATTTTAAAACATAATCAATGATCCTTTGGATCGGAAAATTTCATAGCTCAATGTCTTGACAAGAAGTTATGAAATAAAACTATCTTTTTCATGTATACATCTTTGCCCGTAGGCATACATCCAAATGGATGTTTTGATATATACATCATGTTCGACGTTTATTAGCCATGACTCATATTGATCATTTAGGCTAAATAAGGGGGTTTGGAAATTCCCCATATAAAGATGACAAGTGTGATTTTATCGCATCATTGTTGTCAGGAGTGTTAACATGTTTTCAGATGTTAACAAGGATCTGAATCTCTTTTAAACAGGTTTTACCATCATAGCTAGGTCTTTAATGACATTCAAGCTAGGTTATACCCTTTAAGATTCTTTTGAATTTTTCAGCTGATAGATAAAATTCGAGTATAAATGGAACGATTGATTGATAGAGGACGATATGAATACCTATGTAATAAAAATTTTCCATAAATCATCAGGAAACTTATATTAATGCCTTAATCAGGACTTTTATAATTTATTTGTCCATACGAGGACTTTAAAGCAACTTTAGTCCATGCAAGGACTAAAAAGAAAGTATAAGTCCGTAAAGGGACTATAAGATAGGTCCGTATTGGGACTTTTATGATATAACATGTCCATGAAAGGATGTTAATAAACAGTTGCCCTTGTAGGGACTTTATGTCAAAAGACACGTCCTCATTGGGACTTACTAGAGAAATAATATGTCCTTAAACAGACTTATAATAAAATATCATGCCCACGAGGGATCTTATTGTAATAAATGTCCATAAAAGGGACTAAAATAGCAAATGCCCTTACAGGGTCTTAAGTTGAAAGATGTGTCCACACAGGGACTATATAGAAGAGACGGGTCCTTATAGGGACTTAAAGGATAATGAATATTATAAAAAAGATTCTCTAATGCCTTCCTTGCTCCATTTTGATTTTCTCTTCTTTGTTTACCGTACATGGTAGGGATATTGGAGACATTAGTAAAAAGAACATTTCAAATCAGGATTTCTTGCAGAAGCAGAAATAGAATCCATGGATTTAATGGTTAATGAAATGACATGGATCATGATTAGGTTTTGACTGGTATAGTCCAAGTCTGGAATTTCAAAATCTTGGAGATAGGAATATAGGGATTAATAGCATCCACTTGTATCATCTTCAATATGGGAGTCTCAGGGAACTCCTGGTATGGACTTCACTGTTACAGACTTTGAGATTTGAGCCTCAGGGACCTCTGGTATGGACTCTGTAGTCTGATTAAAATTTCAATTGGTTTTTGGGAATAGGTCCATATGGGTCTTCCCTTCAACCGGTCGCACGCTTATCCTAGCCGTGGTATGAAGCTTGGCATCTCTTGGCTTCGGACGTGGAGAATTTTCCATCAACGGCTTCTTTGCCTGGCGACTTATTCAAAATACATAAAACTGAAAACAATGTGTATATATAACAGGGATGAGATCATTCCTAGTTCAAGTCTAGACTCGGAAGTTCAAGGAATGTGCTACTGTGTCATTGAGATTAAACACAAAAGGCTAGTGTTCAATTCACTCAATGTTGGCTCTGATACCAACCTGTCACACCCCAATATTTCCACGTATTACCGGTGGGCCCGGTGGGGGTATCGTGACGTAGTTGATATCGTCATAGTCAAACAACACAATTTAACGCACAGCGGAAGCAAAAGATATAAACATTACAAACCGAGTGAAAAGTATTATCAAAGTATTACAAACGGAATGTAAAGGATCCATAGGCGGATCAACTAAAAGATAATTATTCAACAGACTTTAACTTCTAAGCTTACAAGACTCTTTATTGATGCTAGGAGTAGCCAGCCTATTCCGTTTAGTACCTGCACTTAGCCTTTTTTTGGAAAATACGTCAGTTTACACTGGTAAATACAATTAACTGACTCATTTTGAAAATGTTTAAGAAAATTTATTTGGATGCACATGGAACGAAACATCTTTTATAAGTTGGGATAATTATTTATATATAAACTTGTAAAAGAATTACATGTTCGTTATACGTTCAGCAGCCCGGGTTGACACCGGGTTAAAGATTAATAGACACACCACATGATATAGTCCCGCGGCGAGTTATTCTCGAAACCGGCGGTTATACCTTTTTATTTATATATGCACTGGCGGGTGTATGCCTACACCCCGTGCTTAGGTCGTGGCCATTTCTATGAATGATGCCAAGGATATCCGGGACATGGTCATTAACCCCCCAAAGGCTTTAAGCAAAAAAAACAATTTAAACGGGTCATCTCAAAGAATTAACCTTATTATGATTAACAATTCAATGCCCGACCAAGCGGTATTTTATATACCGTACCCCAAGCCCGTATAAGGGAAAATAAGTTAAAAGTATTTACATGAGCAAATTATTCAATTTATCTCAACCGTATTCAATCAGCAAATGCAGATAGCTTTTACTGGGCTCCTAAAACGAAGGTTTTTAATAACCTATTAGATTCCTAACGGGTCTTTAATTAAGCCTAAACTTAGACCAGTTAGTTTTAAAGGAAGATATACGGTCCAAAACGCACGATTAAGCGAAGACCGGATTGGAATGTGGTTTAGACCCGACAAGTTTGTATACTTGTATAATATGGGTAAACTAAACACATTCTGGATTTTGAGATAAAAATGATAAGGTTTGACCCGTTTCTGCTAATTTATGCAAACTAGTTACATAAACTGCACCGAACGCGAAAAGTGCGTAACGGGTAACCAAATGAGTCATGAACAGGTTTCCTAAGTTAATATGCCTTAAACATGTTGTGATATCAGTAGGATACCTTCCATTATGCCCAAAACGAATTTAAACTCAAACTATGCCCAAGGGCATTTTGGTCATTTTAAAGCTGATAAAAGAGATTAATTATAAATATGAGATTCAGGTCTGATATATTCAGTAAAATATTTAATTTAATAAGTTATATCAGTATGGTATTGCACATATGTGAAATTTATCATTTATAACCAAAGTATGCACCAAAGGGGCATTTTGGTAATTTCACACAGGCTTTAAAAGTTCAAAATTAGAATTCTGAGTTCAAAACTTTTGCTTATTGTTTAATTATAAAAAGTTACTTAAAAACCAGTAGGTATTAAGTCTTATATGTTAAAAATGGTTTTAACTCATACTATGCGCTTAAAACGCGTAAAAAGGCGGTTTTAAGCGATTTCCGGGTTTTATAAGAAAAGCTGATATTTTTATCATTCCAGAAGGCTTAAAATATTTTATTTATCATATAAGATCAGTAGCAAAAGGTTTGGTATCAAAATGATTTGTAAAACTCATTTTATGCAAGAAAAGGGTATAACCGACAATTACCGAATCAAAGCTAGAACCCTATGTTATGCTCAGCCTAAAAATAAATAAAAATCTTCAAAAATCCTAGAATATTATTTTACATTAGTGGGTAAAAAGTTTGGTATAAAAATTTGGGTTTAAATAGGTTATATGCTAATTATGCCGTTTAATTAATAAAAAGCTTCTTAATTACGATATTGAGCATAACTCCTAATCTAGACCTCAAACTGATGTCAAATTTTTAGGACATGTTTATAATTCAGTAACAAAGGTTTTTGTACTCTCACGTTTTCAAAAATCTCGTTTTAAGGTCAAAAGGGCATAATGGTCAACATTTAAGCATATAACGGAAACATGCAAATGAATCGGATAGATTAGGAACCAAGTTGTATAATCTCAGAGAGTTATACTAACCTATAACCTGGTCCTAATGGAACTTTAAGGCATGTCTAAACTAAGTTAAATCGGGTCAGAACTGAAAGTCAAAGCAAAAGTCTACTTTTGCGACTTTCGGTTCCGAACCGAGCCTAAACTCAAAATTGTCGGGTTGAACATGCTTAGACATGTTCTTACATTAATTACCAAGTTATATAAGTGTTAAAACAGGTTTCATAGCTTATACTTTGCTAATTATGATTTTATTTGCACAATAGCTTTCTGTTGACTTTTTATAATTAAGTTTGACCCGACAATTGACCTAGTTAGAGTGGGAAACAGAGGGTGCCCTTTTAAGGGTTTATTACCCACATAATTACCAACTCATAGGTACTTTCAGTTCGAGAATTGACTGGACCATTAGTGATTAATCACTAAGTCAAACCTTAATTACGACGGTTTTGACTTTAGGCCATTAAACTAATAAAACACGAATAAAAGAGGTTAAGGATACTTACAAGGGTCCAATGGACTGAATAGAGGTTCCAAAAATGTCTAGGATCCTCTTTAGAATTGAGAGAAAACAGATTTGAAAAGGAAAGTGCAAATGTTCAAGTGGGTGTTCACTCCTATTTATATTATTTTGAAAGGAACAAGATTGTGACAAGTGTTGGAATGGTCCATGAGATCTTAACAGGTGTAAAACCACTTTGCTAAATCAGTTAACAAGCCCATAGTATGATAAAAATGGTTTTTGATTGTGAGAAGAACAAACATCAGCCCAAACCAACTGCCAAAAGGGTTACTGCTGCTGAATTGTGACCTCGCGGCCCGCGTAGGAGGCCCAAGTGGGCTTCGCGGCCCGCCAAGATATGTGCGAAAATGCAAACTTGTGCACTTTTTTACACTTTTAGTCCCTGCTTGACTTAAAAGTTTATTTTTGCGCACCAAACATCTCTAAGCCTATATCTTAGCTATGTAAAGGATATTTAGGGCATGTTTAACTTATGATCATATTCTAGAAGGTTCGATACCCTACGAATAGGTATACTTTTGCAGTTTGACGCAAATAGATCTTTTATCGCACAAAGTAGCGCGAAATGTTGTTTAATGATATCCAAGCCTTCCATGGCCCATAATGGGTATTCCCAAGCATGTGTTTAAATATTACTACGCTCATGTTTGCTTAAATGGTCACCAAAAGGCGTAGATTCAAAAGTTGACGCTTTTGGTCCCTCTAATGCGCAAACTTGCGCATATCATCGTTTAATAGCCTCGAAGCCTTATCTAATCCATATTAGGCATTCTTGGGAGTATTATAAAACATCACGATGCTTCGGGTTCGTTAAAAGGCCAGTCAGAGGTATAATTAAACATATTGACGCTTTTAACCCCTTAAACTTGCAAAGTTGTGCGTAACGTCACTTAAAGGCATAAAAACCTTAGACGGCCAATACTTGGAATTCCCGAGAGTATAATCAAATATCATGAAGTTCCGGGTTTGTTAAAAGGTCACTCATAGGTAAGAATTAACATGTTGACGCTTTTAACCCTTCATTGCGCAAACTTTCAATTAATTACGCAAACGGCTACACTCGATCAACAAGTGGCTCATTTGTGAATATAAATATCGTAAGAGGTTATTTAGGAACTTATTTTAGGTATGATAACACTTCCAGGCCTCTCATAATCAAAGTTTTCGATTTTTCGAAAAATTAGTCCCTTAAATTCAGTGTTTGACTTTATTAGGGTTTATTACACGTGTCAATACATCATTGGACGTGTTTTTACGAGGTGTTGAAGGCGAAACTTTGTAGCGCACCCATTCTCTCGTTGCCTGAAGGCACGGACGATTTCGTTGTTTATTGTGACGCGTCGATCCAAATACTTGGTTGTGTGTTGATGCAACGTGAGAAGGTCATTGCTTACGCATCACGCCAACTCAAGGTCCACGAAAAGAACTACACTACCCACGACTTGGAGTTGGGAGCAGTAGTGTTTGCACTCAAGATATGGAGACATTACTTGTACGTTACCAAGTGCACCATTTACACCGATCACAAGAGTCTCCAGCATATCTTCGATCAGAAGGAGTTGAACATGCGACAACGTCGATGGGTCGAACTCCTTAACGACTACGAGTGCGCAATCAACTATCATCCAGGCAAGGCCAACGTTGTGGCTGATGCCCTTAGTCGTAAGGAAACGAAACCTAAGCGTGTACGTGTGTTACAGCTTACTATTCATTCTAGTCTTCCTACCCAAATTCGTGACGCTCAGATTGAAGCATTGAAAGAAGAGAACCTCAAAGTTGAGTCCCTGTGGGGCATGGAGAAGAAACTAGAACGCAAGGAAGACGGCATTTATTATTTCATGGAACGTGTATGGGTTCCCTTCTATGGAAACCTACGAGAGCTTGTGATGGATGAAGCACACAAGTCGCGTTACTCGGTGCATCCTGGTTCTGACAAGATGTACGAGGATCTCAAGACCCTGTACTAGTGGCCCCACATGAAAGCTAACATAGCGACATATGTTAGTAAATGCTTGACTTGTGCTAGGGTCAAGGTTGAATAACAGAAGCCATCAGGACTACTTCAACAACCAGAGATCCCAACATGGAAATGGGAGCAAATTTCCATGGATTTTGTCACTGGCTTACCCAGATCTCAGCGAGGAAACCACACCATCTGGGTGATCGTGGATCGACTGACAAAGTCTGCACACTTTCTGGCAATCAAGGAAACTGATAAGTTCTCTACACTCGTAGATATCTACTTGAAGGAAGTGGTCGCTAGGCACGGGGTGCCAACTTCCATCATTTCTGATCGTGATCCACGCTTTGCATCAGATTTGTGGTATGAGATGCACAAATCCTTTGGCTCACGTTTAGAGATGAGCACAACTTATCACCCACAGACGGATGGGCAGACACACCATCCAGACTCTTGAAGACATGCTTCGAGCATGTGTAATCGACTTTGGTAACGGCTGGGAAAGGCACCTACCTTTGGTAGAGTTTTCGTACAACAACAGTTATCACACCAGCATCAAGGCTGCTCCATTTGCGGCTTTGTACGGATGGAAATGCCGATCACCCCTATGCTGGGCAGAAGTTGGCGACAGCCAAATTACTGGCCCAGAACTCGTTCTTGAGACAACGGAAAAGATTGCCCAAATCCGACAACGAATGGCGGCAGTTTGTAACCGTCAGAAAAGCTACGCTGATAAGCGTAGGAAACCGCTCGAGTTCCAGGTTGAGGATCGAGTACTACTTAATGTTTCACCTTGGAAAGGTGTGGTTCGCTTTGGCAAACGGGGCAAGCTTAATCCGCGTTATGTCGGACCTTTCGAAATCACTGAGAAAATCGGCAAGGTGGCGTACAGACTTAATTTGCCCGAAGAGCTCAGTGGTGTTCACAACGTCTTTCACGTGTCGAATCTGAAGAAGAGTCTGTCAGATGAGACCCTCATAGTTCCTTTCAAGGAACTCACTATCGATGACCAGTTACGCTTCGTCGAGGAACCGGTGGAAATTATGGACCGGGAAATCAAGTCTCTCAAACGAACCAAGATACCTATTGTTCGAGTTGATAATCTAGTATTGTTTTCTTTTACGTGGGTTATTGGTAATTTTCAGAATATTAACAAGTTATATTAGAAGTTTCAATGATGAATATTAGGGTGCATGATAGTGTGAATCTTTGATTTGGAATTAAAGGATGTAAGTGGTCCGATTAATATGATAACCTGGAAGTTTATGTTCAAACCATGATTCCAATTAGAATAGTAACAACTGGTTGGTGGAATAATAATAATTGTTGATCTGATATGGGTATAACCAAAACGATTTAATCTAATATAGAAGTGGTTAGGATGCCAACTAATATTGACCAATAGAATAGAGTTGCACAATATTAATATTTGATGAATTAGTGAGATCTGATGCCATGTGGTACATGAACAAGATGAATAATTGTTAAAACTAGGATATTACTTGATCCGATTTGAGTTGATGATTACTGATTTGTGAATACATAAAAGCTCTTGTTGATTAGTGAATATATGAAAATTGTAGGTGTGGCTGTATGTAAGAAAAGTTTGAGTTATGATTTTCGAAATGTATATAGTATTGATACTTGATCTTGATCGTGAATGCTTATGTGTTTATAGATAAGTATTAACATGCAACTGTGAAGTATGATTTTATGTAATATGTTGGTATTGAGTATTGATTTCGTGATAACGATACTTAGAATCGTCGTAGGAATACATGAAAAACAATCTAAAACAAGTAATGTATCGCTTAGTGATTTTCTGCAGAAAATATGCTGACTTGCGTAGTCTGTTCTGGGACTTTAAATTATCGAAACTTTACGTTTTCAGAGTCTAAAACTAAGTATCCGGAAATAGCTTTCAAACAGAAATGGTTTCGTATTTTTCGGACAGGTCTAGGTATTTTTAGCCGAATTGTTTGTAAAACTGCTCTGAGCTGCCATTTTCTGCAGAAAATGCAGCGAACATTTTGCATTATAACTCAGTGTGTGTTTACTGTTTGAATATGAAATTGTTACTGTAGATTCTAGGGATCGGACATCCGATTTTGTTTTTGGTTTCGCGCCAATCGGAAACACAGATATTTTTAAATAAATTTTTCGGCAAACCTGATCAGATTACGTCAAATCTGATCATGGTTTGGCGCAAGATTTTTCACGAAAAATCCATAAGGAATTTGGTCATCAAATTTTAATACAATGGTCTCTGGTTCGATTGAAACGTTCTGTAATTTTTCGGGAACTATCCGGTGCCCGAACGGTCCCGATTAATGCACCGTAAATTGTCTGAAAATGCACCTAAAAGCTGAAATTTTGTAACAAGATTTATTATGTGATTTGTGACAAAAATGTGGCCACTATTTCGAATAGCGACGCTTTGCATGCATGTATACATATGTATATTTTATAATATTTTACGTGCTACGTGTTAGATACGTGTATGATCCGCGTCTCTGTGTGAGTTCACACACTAACTTTTAAACGGTAATCATGTTAGGACGTGAGTGACCCGTTCCACTCCGCCCCTACTTTCTGTCTTTTAACCGAGCAAACTAAGGTGAGTTCACTGCTCTTTTTCCAAGCATGCATCCCGGGGAGGGATATTGGGTAACGTTCCAAGGAGGAATGACAGGTTAATGGGATGTTTGTTATTACTCATTTCTATCATATAAGACCCCTTACATCTACCGATATTTGCCGGGGAGGCAACAAGGTTATTAGTTGATAGCGCTATTAGGTTTGGCACCCTCACACCGTACCGAGGAGGACGGGCGTGAACTAATTTCCTTAAAGCATGACCAATGTTTTGATAGAGACATTGGGGTTGGGCAAATACATCTTTTAGCCTTCTGCGGTAATCGAGTTAATAACAACATCAAATCAAATTATTGAACTATTGAACTGTTGAACTGTTTTATACACATACCTGGTAACTAAACGCGTTAACAAAACTTTGAACTCACCAGCGCCGTCTGACACACTTGTCTGCATGCTTGCTGGCCGTTAGATATCTTGGATTTGGGAACTTGCTGTCTGGAGTAGCTGGAGTGGTCATGGGTCGACTGGAGGGATTTATGTGATTGAAATATTGATATCATACATTGGTTTTTGAAACAGTTTAACATTGGTTTACTATTTGCTTCCGGTGAACCTGTTGGTTTTCATTTAAAGTCGTTGAAGGTATTTTACATTAATAATTAAGGATTTTATTTTGAAACTTGTACGGGTTCAATGTAATTAGTGGCTCATTATTGGTAAGTCACACACCTAACAGGGACATTCCCTAGGTGGTATTTTGGGGGTGTGACAGTTTGGTATCAGAGCCACTGGTTATAGTGAACTTGGTTTTAAAACGTTTTTATAAAACCAGACTATAACCGAACAGAATCGAAATCGACCATGACACTCAGCTCCAAATTGCAAGGTTCGTCTTTCTCACTTGTTGCATACATTACAAGATTAGTACACAATTTCTTATGACCCAACATATGAACACACACTCATCACTATAGCAGGATTGCATGAGTTACTTGCTTACATTATGACTCATTTTGAAAACCATGAGGGGCAGACGCCGGGAGCGTGCTGGCTGCCAAAGCGGACGATATCATGGTGCATGGTTAGTATGCCATAGTCTTTGGATTCCTGTGATTTTATTACTTGACAACCTCCGTTTGACATTTGAGTTTGAAGAACCATTTGACATGAGTTAGGAGGAACTGAGATGAGCATGCAAATCACAATATTATTGTGGGTGCACACATAATAATAATGTGGGGTGCATGCGAGTCACAGTGAGGCTTAACAAGTGAAAAGGGGTTCCGTTCTGTTATTTGATCAATGTGAAACACAACAGTCTATAAGAGTCATAGCAGTGATTGTCTCTTACTTGAACGTGATCTTTTCACTCCACTCTGAACCCTTACGAATCTCGATGCTATCGAGTGTTACCTGAACGCCCATCTGAACGCCTAGCGAACTGTGTAGAATGTTTGGTGCTTGTATGAACATCCCTGAGTTGGATCGAATGATTGGACGATACCTTTTCACTCCTTTTCATTGGTTGGAACTCAATGTACCGACGTCTTAGACCCCGGAGTGCGACCACTTCTGCAACACTCTCGCAACATACCGTGTATTACTCAATCGACTTGCTAGATCGATGGACAAGAGGATGAGTGTAGTACTTTACCGGTTCCAGTATTTGGACAACCCTGATTTCCGGCAATGAATACCAGCGAATTGACTACATTCTAATCCTTAACTCTAGTCAGCGACTTATGGGAGTCGACTCTTACGAATCAATCAGGACACGGAATGTGTAACTTCCCACGCAGTGAGTAGTGTCTTAGGACGCGACACGGAATGGGACAAGATGGACCCTATTGTTGAAAGATCGTAGGGCCCCGTTTTAAGCAAGGGGAGTAGAGGCAACAGTCACGGCAACATCAAGGAACTCGTAATCGTAGCTTACAGTATGGAAACGAAGTTGACCTTAACAAGGATTGACTGTGTTAAGTCAAAGTGCCAACATCCATGGGGACAAAGACGGTACTAGGAATTCTCGGGGCAACGAAAACAACAATACTGGAAATGATGCTTACGAAAGGGCGTTTAGGATTGGTGTAGGTGACGCCAGGCATAATAGCAGCATGGTAACTTGTATAAGTAGCCCTGTTTTGGTTAGCCCTGGTGCTTCTTGAAACCGAACCTGTGGTGGAAGAAACTGATGGCAAGTCAAATGAAACCTCATATGTTCGTTGGGATGTAAACTCGACCTGGTGGGACAAGTGTTCGACGTCAACCTTCTTTCTGCTATCCTTGATAATTTGATGCAGTAGTTAGTATGGATTGGTTATCCATACATCGCGCAGATATACCCTGCGAGAAGAAAGCTTTGCGTACCCCTCTCCCTAGTGGAGAATCGTCATCTGTTCCAAAGTACCAGGGTTGTGTAAAGGTTAGCATCAGTTCTGCAATGAAAGCCCAGAAGTGTCTACGGAGGGATTACCCCGCTATGTTAGCAACCGTTTCTGATTGTCAGGGTAAGGAAAATAGGATCGGGGATCCATCAATTGTTTGTGACTCCTCTTGGTGTGCTACTCGAGGAACTTTCAGGTTTACTTTCACGACTGTTAGTCGGAATCTCAGTTGATCTCGCGACAGAGGCAGCTCTTAATACTCGTACATTGTACCATCTTGCACAGAAGGGTTGCAAGAACTGTTCAATCAACTACAGGAAATACTGGACAGGAGTTTGTCGGACCTAGCTTTTCGCTTTGGGGAGCCCCAGTTATATCCGTGAAGATAAGCCTTTTTCGTACGTGTACTGGTTATCAAGAACTTAACAAGGAGACAGTTAAGAACCGTTTGCCTCGATCATGTATTGGCAACCTGTCTACAAGTGCGAGGGTCAAGCTTCCATTCGAGGAATGACTAACGAATGAACTATCATCAGATGGGAGTCCAGAGGGGAGAATGATCCTACAATGGCGTATCAGACGCAGGGTGGCCATTGCGACGTTGTATTCCAAAATCTCTAGGCTAATCATCACACCGGCAGCTGCATGGATCACATGAATCGACTATGCTTATTGACAACGTGTTGAATCATTTTCAGGAGAGAGGAACATCATAGACAACATCTGTATCTTATTTTAGGGCTCCTGAGGGAGGAGCCATTACGTGCGAAGTCTTGTTTAGTGTAACATCAAGATTCGAGAGATGCATTTTGATCATGTAACCAACGGAGTGGGAATACACGTGGATCTTGCCAGGATCCATTTTGCTAGAAACTGATCGACACCAAGGATTCCTTCGGGGATGCAGCGATTTCTTGGGTTCACTGGATACTATCGTAGATTCATCACCGGATTTCCAAAGATCGCGCAATTTAAAACCTCTTTGGCACAGCAGGGTGCTGTGTTCGCGGAAGACAAAACAGGAGGACATTTTTTTAGCTTTTGGAATTCAACTCTACAATGCACTAAGCATCGTCTTTACCTGAGGGTGCGGGTGACTTAGTGGTATACCATGACGGTTCGAATCAGAGTCCCAGTTACACGCCAATGCAACACGAAGAAAGTAATAACTTACTCGGTGGGTTCACAAGAAGATTTACACGCGTCGCAACCTGGGGGTGGAAACCATGTCTTTAGATTTAAGTGGGGGCATTACTTGGACGGTACCAAATGCATTACCTAGACCGATCGCAAGGGCCTCCCGTGTATTGATGTTCGAAAGAGCTAAAGCAACCAATGACACCGCTGGATGGAACTTTGGAATGAGTGCGACTGTGAAACCTGAACGTGCACGAGCTATGCAGCTCTCTATCGACTTTAACTTACCTGATCAGACTCGCTCTGTTCAAACTGGAGAACTGAAGTAAGAAGGTTTTCAAGTTGAACCCATGCGGGGCATAGAGAAGCAACCTTTGGCAGTTCGGACGATATTCACTACCTCCTGGAACGAATGTAGATCTCATTATACGGCAACTGTAGGGAATTTATGTTGACCAAAGCACACCGACCTCGATGTTCTAGTAATCTGGGTTTTGATGAGAAATATTAGGATCTATAAATCCCGTACTGGTGATCGGGCATGAAGGCCCGCCTGGCAATGTATGTGAATGATGTTTGATTTGTGGAAAGGTCAAGGTGGAGTATCATCAACCAGAAACACCCATATGGAAATGAGAACAGACTGCCATGGATTTTGTCGCTAGTCTACTTACAACTCGAAACGGAAGCAATATCACATGGGTGATCGTTGATTGTCTCATGTAACCAGTACATCCTCTTGCAATCATGGAAACTGACAAGTCTTCATAGCTTGTGAACATTTCTCTGAGAAAGGTGGCTATTTAGGCACGAGGTGCCAACTCCTGTATTCCTGAATTTGATCCATACCTGATTTATGATAGGCACTACACAACACTCTTGGCACGCGTCTAGACATGAGCATTACTTATCACCATAAGACATACGGTCAGAGTAAATGAATCATCCTGACACACGAAGAAATGCTGTGAGCATGTGCGTGATTGACGTTAGCAAACATTTGGGAAGGACACTTATCTTTGGGTGAGCTCTACTACAGTCGTTACCATTTTAGTATGCACACAGCTCTGTTTGAGGCATTGCGTGGATGATAATGCCAACCTCCTTGTTGGACTGAGGTGGATGACAACTTAATCACGGGACTAGAACTTGCACTCGGTATTAGAAAGTGTGTGGCGACAACGCGTGATCGCCAGGAACCCTGATAACTTAACAAACACCGGGAGTTCGCTGCAGGCGAACGTGTCATATTGGAAGTCTCACCCTGGGAGGGTGCGATACGCTATGGGAAACGTGGCAAGCTTAGTCTGCGGTACGCTGGGACATTCGGATTCCTGGAATGGATCGGTGATATGACTCACAAACACGAGTTATCTGATGAATTGGGTAACGGTCACAATGCTATTTATGCCTCGAATCTAAAGAAGTGGTTGCTCGACGGAAAAACTAGTGATACCCTTATTAGAACCTTAGGCTGACAACAAGTTTCAGTTGTCGTGGAATCTACTGAAATCAAGGACCAGGACGTCAGGATTCGTTAGTATAGTCGGATCCCAATCGTGAGAGTTCGTTGGAACTCAAAATGTGGACCGGAGTTCACGTGGGAACGCAATGATTGGAGTAAACCCTAGTATCCTCAGTTGTTCAAGCGGTTGTATTAACTTATGATATCATTGGCGAATTTCGGGACGAAATTCCTCTTCATGTTGGGGATGATGTGGCACCTGAGGAAAATCCGCAACAATCTTGATTCATCACTTCACCTCTCTGTGCTTATTTGTCAAATTTTGGGACGAAATTTCTTTCAGGTTGGGGATGATGTGATAACCCGAACTTTCAAGGTCAGTGTCATGTGGTTTCGTGATTCTAACTCTTCCAAATTCCTTCATCCCACATCTTTGCTTTATTAAACTTTCCGCTAAACGTTTTATTATGATAAAATGTTGAGTGTAATCGTTCTATCATGTTAAACGTTTTATTTTTGTGAAGTTGGGTCAGCTTGGGCCGCGATACACAAAGTAGGCCACTCATGGTTTGGGCCGTGACAATTGTAGTCCATCTAGGATCATTTGAGCCCAACCCACCTTAGTTTATGTACACATTGGGTCTAGGAGCCAGGAATACGTATTTGTTAGTTTTGTTTTGAAATCATAAGATAACAAAAGGAAACCCTAGTGCACCCTACCCTACTCTTTTTGGCGATCAGCCTTCCTCTCCCTTCGAATCATTCTGGTAAGTTATATCAAGGATTATAAGCTTGTTAGCTATGATTAGTTGCATGAAAAGTGGCATTGATGTGTATGTATGCATGTTTACATAGTGGTTCTTTGTTGAATAAAGGTACGATGACATGTGGTGATTATTTGATAATCTAATATTGTTTTCTTTTACGTGGGTTATTGGTAATTTTTAGAATATTAACAAGTTATATTAGAGGTTTCAATGATGAATATTAGGGTGCATGATAGTGTGAATATTTGATTTGGAATTAAAGGATGTAAGTGGTCCGATTAATATGATAACCTAGAAGTTTATGTTCAAATCATGATTCCGATTAGAATGGTAACAACTGTTTGGTGGAATAATAGTAATTGTTGATCTGATATGGGTATAACCAAAATGATTTAATCTAATATAGAAGTGGTTAGGATGCCAACTAATATTGACCAATAGAATAGAGTTGCACAATATAATATTTGATGAATTAGTGAGATCTGATGCCATGTGGTACGTGAACAAGATGAATAATTGTTAAAACTAGGATATTACTTGATCCGATTTGAGTTGATGATTACTGATTTGTGAATACATAAAAGCTCTTGTTGATTAGTGAATATATGAAAATTGTAGGTGTGGCTGTATGTAAGAAAAGTTTGAGTTATGATTTTCGAAATATATATAGTATTGATACTTGATCTTGATCGTGAATGTTAGACAAGTATAGTTAATTATATATATAAGCTAGATATAATACAAGATTATGTTACTTATTAGATTAGATATTAGTTAGGGTTATATGTCTTATTTTATTTATTATTGGGGACGGTTATCATATGTGAACCCCGAATACATACATATACATTCAGATGTATCATTTACGTTTTTATCAATTCATTTTATGAACAAAACAGATCTGGTAGAAACCCTAATCCAATTCGTATAATTCAAGGAATTCCAACATAGTGGTATCAGAGCCACGACGATCCGACATCGTTTCAATTCAAACAACTGTATTCACGTAGAATCAAGCGAAGATGAATCAAACACAGGGGATTCAAACCCAAATTCCTAAACTTACTGGACAGAATTATTACCACTGGCATACTCAAATGAAAGTGTTACTCGAATCACAAGAATTATGGAGTGTCGTTGAAGATGGATATCAAGAGTTGGGAAATAATCCAACAAATGAAGCCACTGCAGCATACCGTGAGTCAATTAAAAAGGATAAACGTGCACTGCACATATTATTTCAATCAGTAAATGATACCGTATTTGAGAGGATCGCTATGGCCAATTCATCAAAGGAGGCCTGGAATATTCTACACAAATCATACAGAGGAGAAAATCGGGTAAAAACTGTAAGACTCCAAACTCTTAGATGTGAATTTGATGCGTTGAATATGAAAGATGGGGAATCTGTTGAAGAATATTTCAATAGAATAACCCTAATAGTGAATCAATCAAGAATGAATGAAGAAAAGGTCAGTGAACAACAAATTGTAGAAAAGATTCTACGTAGTATGACTCGAAATTTTGAGTCTGTTGTAATCGCTGTAGAGGAAACTAAGAATCTAGAAGATATTTCCACCGAAGAGTTAATGGGAATCCTGCAATCCCATGAGTTACGAATGAAAAGATATGAAGATCCTCCGATTGAACATGCATTTCAAATTCAAAATACTAATCAAGATAGATTTCGACAAAATCGAAACAGTGGAGTAGGAAGAGGACGTGGTAGATATAGGGATCGATATTTAAGTTCCATTAGATGCTACAACTGTCAAAAACTAGGCCACACCGCCAAGTTTTGCAAACAGAAAGAGGAGAATGGAAGTGCGGACAATATGTTGATTCATCAAGAAGATGAACCGGATGGAAAGGAAACGGATGACTCAATGTTTATGATTCTGAATGTAGAAGAGACCGTTAAAGATGATCACTGGTATTTAGACAGTGGTTGTAGCAACCACATGACAGGAAACAGAGACTTGTTCATAAAATTGGATGAGTCATTAAGAAAGGAAGTACGAACGAGTGATGACAAGAAGTTAGAAGTTTTAGGTAGTGGGGAAGTCATGATTACAATACAAGGGCGAAGCAAAAGGATACTAAACGTGTTTTATGTCAAAGGTTTAAGACACAATCTTCTGAGCGTGGGACAACTCATAAAAAAGGGTTACATGGTCAAGTTTCAAAAGGATAAATGCATTATAAAGGATGCTAGCAATGAAACCTTGGGTATCATAAGGATGACAAACAACAAAATGTTTCCTCTCAATCCTGAAAAGGATTTAACACTAGCATTGACCATGACTACTAAGGAAACCTCTACACTCTGGCATAAGAGGTATGGACATGTAAATCTAGATACTCTAGCAGAAATGGGAAATAAAGACTTAGTATATGGGTTGCCCAAGATTTCGAGAGATATAAGTATATGTGAAGGATGTGTATCAGGCAAGCAAGCGAGGAAAGTTTTTACGAACAAAGCCAAGTGGCAAGCAACTAAACCACTTCAACCTATTCATTCAGACATATGTGGTCCAATGAGAACGGAGTCCATCGGTGGATGCAGGTACTTTATCACCTTCATTGACGACTACTCTAGAAAAACTTGGGTTTATTTTCTTAAACTTAAGTCCGAGGCCTTGAATTATTTTAAATTATTCAAAGCATTAACTGAGAATCAATCGGATCACATGATAAAAACGTTAAGAACAGATCGTGGAGGGGAATATTGTGGAAAAGTATTTTCAAGAATATTTGAAAGAAAATGGGATTCATCATCAACTCACCAACAGTTATACACCCCAACAAAATGGGGTAGCGGAAAGGAAAAATAGAACGCTAATGGAGTTAAGTCGAAGTATGTTAAGCATGAAGAGATTGCCAAACAAATTCTGGGCAGAAGCAATAGCTTGCACCACATACATACTGAATCGAACAGTCACAAAGACTAGACCGAATACAACTCCGTTTGAAACATGGAATGGAAGAAAACCTAATGTAGAGCACTTCAGAGTTTTCGATAGTGTAGCCTATGTCCACATACCCAAACAGCAGTGGAATAAATTGGATGATAAAACGGAGAAGATGATATTTGTTGGGTACAGTGAGAATAGTAAAGGATACAAGCTGTTTAATCCTTTAACTAACAAGATTACTATAAGCAGAGATGTAATCTTTGATGAAAATAAAAGGTGGGTCATTAACAATGAATCAACCGAAACTCCGTACATGATAATAGAGGATAATGCAGGATCAACAAGTCAAAGTATAAATGATCAGGATTCTTCCGATGATCATCATGAATCAGATCCTGTTCAACATGAAAATTTGACAGACAATGTAGAAGTGAACTCCGGGTTAACTGATTCTCGACAAACACAACAACATCAAGACGACAGTGAGTTAAATTCTGCATCAAGTCAAAATCAGCGTGACGAAGAAACCTCCTCCACTGACTCCGAAAATGAAATGATTCGTACAAGAAATATTAATAGTATTTATAGAGACACAAGGGCTCTAACCAATGAAGAAGTACTACGAAAGTATAATGAAAATCAAGTGATTAACTTCGTACTTTATGCTAGTGCTGATCCTACCACCTATGAGGAAGCTAGTAAAGATGTGAAATGGATTGATGCAATGGATAAGGAAATCGAATCAATTTAAAAAAAATCAAACCTGGGATCCGGTTGATCCTCCAAGAAATCAGAAACCTATAGGGGTTAAATGGATCTACAAGACAAAGTATGATGAGAAAGGAAATGTAGATAAATACAAAGCAAGATTGGTGGTAAAAGGGTATAAACAAAAATTCGGGATCGATTATCAAGAGGTATTTGCACCCATGATTAGATTCGAGACAGTGCATTTAGTACTGGCACTCGCGGCTCAAAATGACTGGTGTCTTCATCAAATGGACGTAAAAACTGCATTCTTGAATGGAAAACTAAAGGAACAAGTCTATATAGACCAACCACAAGGATACATCAAACCCGGAGAGGAAACTAAGGTATGTCATCTCAAACGAGCTCTATATGGTTTAAAACAGGCACCAAGAGCTTGGTACAGCAGAATAGATACGTACTTCATACACCACGAGTTTAGGAAATGCACATATGAGCATACTTTATACATTAAAGACACCAAAGAAGGAAAATTGGTGATATGTTTATATGTAGATGATTTAATCATAGCTAGTAATTCTATGAAGTTGATTTCTGAATTCAAAGATGAAATGAAAAAGGAATTTGAGATGACTGATATGGGAAAACTGCATTATTTTCTTGGCATGGAAGTCTCATATGAAGATGGCAATATAATCTTATCTCAAAGGAAATACATGAGGAATTTACTTGAAAAATACAGAATGACTCAGTGCAATACTGTTTCAACACCGATGGAATACGGTATAAAATTGTCAAAGGATGATCCGGAAGAGTTCATAGATGAAAGTGTGTATAGAAGTCTTGTAGGAAGTCTAATGTATTTGACAAACACTAGACCAGACATTATGTTCGCAGTGAGTAAAATAAGTAGATTTATGGAAACTCCTAAAAGAAGTCACTGGGAGGCAGCTAAACGCATACTCAAATATGTTAAAGGGACTCTTGATCAAGGAATTACATACTCCAAGGGTGGAAAACAGAAACTAGCAGGTTTTAGTGATAGTGACTATGCAGGAAATGTGGATGACAGCAAAAGTACATCAGGGTATATTTTCCACCTAGGATCTGGACCCATATCTTGGCAATCAAAGAAACAAAAGGTAGTTGCACTCTCCTCAACGGAGGCAGAATATATGGCTCTAACTCTAGCCGGATGTCAAGCAATATGGTTAAAAGGAATTCTAGATGAATTGCAAGGAAAGGACAATTATCCAATACCTATCTACTGTGATAATAAGTCCACTATATGTCTGGTAAGAGATCCAGTATATCATGGTAAGACCAAGCATATACGAGTCAAATATCACTTCATAAGAGACCTGATCAAAAGAGAAGATGTAACAATACTGTTCTGTGCAACCAAAGATCAGTTGGCCGATATCATGACTAAGGCGCTACAACCGAAAGATTTTCTACGTTTAAAGACTTTACTACACATGATGCTCCGATGATCTAGCTTACGGGAGGGTGTTAGACAAGTATAGTTAATTATATATATAAGCTAGATATAATACAAGATTATGTTACTTATTAGATTAGATATTAGTTAGGGTTATATGTCTTATTTTATTTATTATTGGGGACGGTTATCATATGTGAACCCCGGATACATACATATACATTCAGATGTATCATTTACGTTTTTATCAATTCATTTTATGAACAAAACAGATCTGGTAGAAACCCTAATCCAATTCGTATAATTCAAGGAATTCCAACTAGGATATTACTTGATCTGATGCCATGTGGTACGTGAACAAGATGAATAATTGTTAAAACTAGGATATTACTTGATCCGATTTGAGTTGATGATTACTGATTTGTGAATACATAAAAGCTCTTGTTGATTAGTGAATATATGAAAATTTTAGGTGTGGCTGTATGTAAGAAAAGTTTGAGTTATGATTTTCGAAATATATATAGTATTGATACTTGATCTTGATCGTGAATGCATATGTGTTTATAGATAAGTATTAACAAGCAACTGTGAAGTATGATTTTATGTAATATGTTGGTATTGAGTATTGATTTCGTGATAACGATACTTAGAATCGTCGTAGGAATACATGAAAAACAATCTAAAACAAGTGATGTATCACTTAGCGATTTTCTGCAGAAAATACGCTGACTTGCGTAGTCTGTTCTGGGACTTTAAATTATCGAAACTATACGTTTTCAAAGTCTAAAACTAAGTATCCGGAAATAGCTTTCAAACAGAAGTGGTTTCGTATTTTTCGGACAGGTCTAGGTATTTTTAGCGGAATTGTTTGTAAAACTGCTATGAGCTTCCATTTTCTGCAGAAAATGCAGCGAACATTTTGCATTATAACTCGGTGTGTGTTTACTGTTTGAATATGAAATTGTTACTGTAGATTCTAGGGATCGGACATGCGATTTTGTTTTTGGTTTCGCGCCAATCGGATACACAGATATTTTTAAATAAATTTTTCGGCAAACCTGATCAGATTACGTCAAATCTGATCATGGTTTGGCGCAAGATTTTTCACGAAAAATCCGTAAGGAATTTGGTCACCAAATTTTAATACGATGGTCTCTGGTTCGATTGAAACGTTCTATAATTTTTCAGGAACTATCCGGTGCCCGAACGGTCCCGATTAACGCACCGTAAATTGTCCGAAAATGTACCTAAAAGCTGAAATTTTTGACAAGATTTATTATGTGATTTGTGACAAAAATGTGGCCACTATTTCGAATAGCGACGCTTTGCATGCATGTGTACATATGTATATATTATAATATTTTACGTGCTACGTGTTAGATACGTGTATGATCCGCATTTCCCTGTGAGTTCACACACTAACTTTTAAACGGTAATCATGTTAGGACGTGAGTGACCCGTTCCACTCCGCACCTACTTTCCGTCTTTTAACCGAGCAAACTAAGGTGAGTTCACTGCTCTTTTTCCAAGCATGCATCCCGGGGAGAGATATTGGGTAACGTTCCGGGGAGGAATGACAGGTTAATGGGATGTTTGTTATTACTCATTTCTATCATATAAGACCCCTTACATCTACCGATAGTTTCCGGGGAGGCAACGAGGTTATTAGTTGATAGCGCTATTAGGTTTGGCACCCTCACACCGTACCGGGGAGGACGGACGTGAACTAATTTCCTTAAAGCATGACCAATCAAATTATTGAACTATTGGGGTTGGGCAAATACATCTTTTAGCCATCTGCGGTAATCGAGTTAATAACAACATCAAATCAAATTATTGAACTATTGAACTGTTGAACTGTTTTATACACATACCTGGTAACTAAACGCGTTAACAAAACTTTGAACTCAGCAGCGCCGTCTGACACACTTGTCTGCATGCTTGCAGGTCGTTAGATATCTTGGATTTGGGAACTTGCTGTCTGGAGTAGCTGGAGTGGTCATGGATCGACTGGAGGGATTCATGTGATTGAAATATTGATATCATACATTGGTTTTTGAAACAATTTTAACATTGGTTCACTATTTGCTTCCGCTGAACATGTTGGTTTTCATTTAAACTCGTTGAAGGTATTTTACATTAATAATTAAGGATTTTATTTTGAAACTTGTACGCGTTCAATGTAATTAGTGGCTCGTTATTGGTAACTCACACGCCTAACAGGGACATTCCCTAGGTGGTATTTTGGGGGTGTGACACCGTCACCACCACAACACACCCCATCCCACCCCCACCTTCCCTTCTATCTCTTTCTCTCGTCTCTCTCTGTTTCTTTCTCCACCTCCACCTAGTGAGCACCACCACCACCATTAGCCGCCATATCTCTCTCTTCCTCAAACTCTCTCTCTCTAAATCGTTATAACAAGATCTGTAACATTCCGACCGTCAAAACAGTTATGTGGATCTAATATTGGGGATTTGGGATTTAAAACACTAAGATGGATCTTGGTGGCAAGAGATGCAGGTGGCGAGAAGTGAGGTTCCTAATGGCAGAGTTTGTGTAGTTAATTATTGTACCATGAACCCAATTTATTAGTAACTATCCCTCCCTGCAAGAAATGGTCATCTGACATGGAGCAAAACAAGAGAATGGTCATCTGGGCTGGTGAAATTATCAGAAAAAAGACTAATAAAACTCCAGCAGATACAGGTGGTCAGAGGCCAAACCTCACCACTAATCACTAATCCACACCGTCACCACCATCTTCGCTACCGGTAGAACCTCATCGGAATTTCTCCAATATTTTATTTTTTAAGGTAAAAAGTTTATTAATTTTTTATATCTTTCATGTATAATGCACTGACGGATCCACTCGATTAATTAATCTTCAAAAGGGTGTCTTAAAAGTTTTGCTTTATGATGCAATCTCAGATCATTGTGTGAATTATGGTTCTGATTGAAGTGATTTGATTTGGGTTTGAGATTGAATTTATGGTGTTCTGTTATGGCAATCTTTAGAGAGAGGAAGAAGAGAGAGAAAGGGGATGTAGAGTGTGTGTGAGAGAGAGATAAGATGAGTATATTATTTAGTTTATTAATATTTTTTCTAAAAAAAGGGGCATTTTAGTCTTTTCATTATAAACTAATAGATTAATCTAACGGTGTTAAAACATTGGACTCAGATGGTTAAGAAAAGTGGCTATAGGGACTCAGGTCGTTAAACATTTTGATTTTGGACTCAGGTAGTTAAAAAACCACTAAAACACAGGGACTCAAAAAGTAATTTACCCTTTATTTTATATCTACACCTAAACATTAGTTTTAGAACAAATAAATATAAAAGTTTAAATAATATATACATATATATTCAGAAAAATGAAGTCCCTCCAATTTGATTCCCGCTGCCGTTCTAATTTTTTTATTCCCGCTCCTTCCCAATGTTTTGATTGCCCCATACCCAAATTCACTTCCCCACAACCCTAGTCCACTCACATCTCGATCACCGGTGTTTCTCTCCACGTTCCGTCCCTGGACCGACCATCGGTGAACTACCTCTCGATAAGCAGTTCTGGTGGGAGCTATCCACTTCGCCCTTAACATTCCTTGTTTGTTCTCTTTCCCTAATTTCTTAGTTCTGAAAGTTTCTACTGTAAGGGCTTTGTTTTTTGTGTTAGTTGCTTTAGTTTTTTTATGTTTGGATAGTGTTACTTTATATGCTGGCTTTGCTCGCAACCTGTTCGATGAAATGTCACATAAAGAGCAAGTTGTCTTGACCCTGATTTGTTAAGTTATCGTTAAACCAAAGTTCTATAGCGTTAGATCGTCTGTACTCTCTTTTGCTTCCTTATTTCTTCGCCCTAAAAATCGCAGTTACTATTAGTTGTATTTCCATATGATACAGAGCTTCACTTGCATACTCAAGGTTTGTTTTGGAAAATGAATCGTTATCTAATGATTTTATGTTTTATATGCCATGTATTCTGTCTTTTCATTGCAGTGCTAAGGTTAAAATTGTCTTAGGCTATTAAATCGACTTTCTTGAGGTCTTAGGAACTGTCTCTACTTGTTTTGTTTATTTTTTTGTGTTTATTGTAGGCTCTTTGAAGTTGGTTTTTATGCCGTTTTGTTCATTTTAGAAAAAAAAAATGAGTCTAGTCTACCCTGAAGACTTTAACCCGGTCCAAAATTATTAATATGTTTATTTCTGCTGGTCCTTGTTAATTTTAAGTATGTTTTTTTTTTCTGCATGTTCTTGTTGTCCATGTGCCTGCTATTTTTATACTCGTTCTTAATAAGCATTCTAAGATGGTGTGTCTACTCTCATATATGGGTAGGGCTATAAACGAACCGAACTAACACAAATAAGGGCATGTTTGTGTTCGTTTGTTAAGGTAATAAATGTGTTCATAAACGGTTCATAAACACTTACAAAACGGGATTATATGTTCGTGTTCATTTATTAAGGAAATGAACCTGTTCACGGACGGTTCACAAACACAGACAGAGGGAGCAGTGTTGGATGTGGAAAAATAAGCTTGCTTGATCAGCATTCAAAACAAGTTGGAGCTTGTAATAATGCAAAGTTATCGTTTTATCCTTACTTAATAGAGTTTTTCATTCAAGCTTTCTATGTGTTAATCATATAATTTTACAATAGCTAAATTGATAAACACATCCTTTTTATGTAATTTCTAGTGGTGCCTACAAAAGTGTCCTATATATGGTACATTATACATTTTAAATGTTAAGATAGATCCTAATCTTTCTTTTTGTTAGTCATCATGTTGACTTAACAAGTCTTCCCAATATTCTTCATTGATTTCAACCACTGGCGTAGCTATGTAGGTGACAACCTGTCAAGCGACACCAGTGATTTTTACGTTTTATTTAGCACGTATAGTGTTAGATTTTTGGTTGACACAAATCTTTTTATATAATGACACCAGTGGAAAATACTAACACGGATCGTTATGTGGTCTTGTAGTTAAGCATGTGTCTTCTCACCCAAAGGTTATCCGTTCTAATCTTCTTCGTTTGTTTTTCTATACTTTTTTTTCTAGCAAAAGTCGGAATCTTTTTTAGAAAAGCAAAACCTTACACACACCCTTTTCATTTTGCTGCCACTACACTCTTTTCATTTTGTTATCACTCTCCATGCTGGTCATGCCGTTTTCATCTTTTTTTTGCTATTTCAGCAACCACACACCCTGTGCTAGCTGACTTTTATCTGATGATGATCTTTAGAAAACTTACTATCCAAGTGCGTTCCTTTTTATTATCTTTTTTTCGACGTTTCAGCAACCACACCCTGTTTTGGGGTAATGTTTTGGGTTCAAATATTTTTTAATAGATATGATTTTTTGATGGTATAGTTTTATTAATTTGCAGAAACCAAGGGAATGGAATTCGCAGATTGAGGGTTAGGCTTCAATTAGTGGTTGCAACAAAGGATCTCATCCATTTCATTTACCGCCTCACTTTTGTCACCTCAAATCTTCGCGTTACATGTTTGTTAGTACTAATTTATTTTTAATTTATGTTTTCTTACACACTTGAAAATATTCATTATTAATTTCAATATTAAATTATTTGCTGGTTCTTTACTGTCCATTGTATGTCGAAGCTTAGAACATATTGCGAATTCATTAGGCATTTTGGTCGTTTCTTCTTATACAGGTACATATTTCCCACATTTTCTTCATTGTAAGATAATGTGATCAGTGAGTGAGATTATAATCACGTTCTATTCTATCATTTTATTTTAGTGGTTCCTATACTGGGAACTTCTTATAAGAGTTCTCTGCGGGGGTGGAATTATACAAAACAAAGCTCAGCATATATATATGAGATTGGAGTTGGCCTTCTTTTGATCATCTCTTTTCCCTATCTTCAGTAACCATGTTATTATTTCTAATCTTTTAATGTAATCCTTTTTCTAAATTAATTATTTGTATATACAAGTGGTAGTGTAACACAATACAAACTTTATTGTATTTGCAGGTTAGCACCTCTTCTTGTTAGTTGGGTTAGCTATTATCAAAAACTAGTACACGCTATAAAGTACATTCGTTAGATAATGTTTAAAATACCACTTTTTAAATAAGCTTACTAATTTGTAGCAGGTACTGAAGCTAGAGATCGTCCATCACCATTTTTGGAACGCGAGCTGGAGAAAGAGGTGGTCTTTTCTAGAAAATTTGTTTATTACTCGTATTTACAATGGTTCAAATCAGTTGCTTATGAAGACATTGAATTAGCAGTTGTGGTATAATAACAAAAATGAACATATAAGCATTCTTGCATAGTTGCATAATTATCGCATTAATAGCCTTTATTGACCGATGGTTAATAAATAATTTTTTTTTGTTTTGAAGGAACAAATGAACTACAAACCTTTTCATTGATCCTATTATTGTCGTAATGAACAATGATGGCTACCTTCTTCTTTATGGTAGCGGGTGTTACAAATAAATGGATGGTGGTGAGGAACCATACATGATTCTGGGTGGGCTTAAGGCATTATTCAAGGTGAGCCTTAAAGTTGAAAAGCATGGTTGCTTGAAGTACGAGAAAAAAAAAATTGAAGGAGACCTTTAAAGAAAAAAAATTGAGCTAGAAGCTATGCAGAATGATTTTGATAACCAATGAGCAACTTCAATGCGAAGTATTATATGGAAAAGCTACTTATTCGATAACTTCAAGATCTTAGAGATGATTAGGAGGTCTTTGTTACTTTTATCATTGTAAATGACAACTTCATCTTGGTTACTCAGTTATTTTTAATTTGGATATGTGTTAAATTACAATATAATGTTTTATTATATTTATGTTATTATTGTGTTGGTGTAATTGAGATAATATTGTATATTAATAGAAAATTTAGTATTTCAAATAATGACGCTATAGAGTTGCATTTGATTGTAGAAAAAGTTGCATTTGATGTAAAAAAAGGTTGCATTTGAGTGTAACAAAGGTTACATTTTAAACTAATAAAGGTTGCCTATAAGCTAGCAAAGGTTGCATTAGCATATAAAAAGGTTGCATCATAAAAATGTTGCATTTGAATAGGAAATGCAACCTTTTCAAAAAAAGTTGCATTATATTATATGTATTTGAATAGGAAACGCAACACAACTAGCTTCCTCAGTGACTACGTGCTAAATTTCAAGACCAAATTTCTTTCAACTTGGGGTTGATGTGACAACTCGTAATTTAGAGCCTTTCTTTGTGCTTCGATGTAACCTATATGTACACTACTTGACTAGTTGATGTGACGAATTTAACTGAATGTTTATGAGGTTGTTTATGTTATGTTTTATGTGAATGTTATAGTTATGAGTGCACAATAATTGTCCAATCGCACAACACCCTTTCGGGTCGCACACTCGCCCAAAAACCGCACACTTCCTTTCCTTATGCTTGCACTCTCGACCCAATCATGTTGTTTCGAACTCGTGGCCCAAGGGCAGCCCAAGGATGGGTTCGGCCCGCTCCTTTTTGCGCATAACAACATGAGGATTGGTGTATAATCCTCATATTTTACAAAATAGTGAAAACACACAAAACCCTAAGCTCTCTCTCTTCTCCTCCCTTTTGTTCGATGGCAACCTTCCCACCATTCGAAGCCTTCGTGTCTCGGTCAAGCCAATCCATCGCGGTTAGTGTTCCATCATTGTTAGTTTGTTATGATACGTGGTGTTGTGATTGCTATGATCTTACATAATGACTTAGGGTTTCATGCCAGTAGATCCATTGATGATATGTGTTCATGAAATTGAAATAAATATTTGATCATGGTGATAATATGTGAGATAATGAAACTGGATTTGGTGTTCATGCAAACCGTTATACGAGGGTGGAACAATTGGTTGATACAAGGTTTTGACGATCGATGCTTTCATGATTTAGTTGTTTATATGTTTTGTATGCAATCTGGTTGATGAATTGTTGGCATGGCAAACAACTTTGTGGGTGAATCGGGTTAAAGCTTAGTTGATCATTAGGGTTATATGATGATGTAGAATTTAAGAGTTAATCATATTATTTGAATGATGGGTGATTTGGTTAATTACTTGTTCATGAATCTGATCGCATGAATGCATATGATTGTTGCTAAAAGTGTTGTTTGATCTGATTTGAAACTTCCAAAAGTGTGGACTGATGTTACGGAGATAATGGGCTAAATTTAAGGAAACCAGTTACAATATACGGGTCTCGACTGAGGTTGCGAGTCGGAATCGGCTGGTTTCGACTCGAGACCACACCGGTCACACCCCAACCGATGGCGGAAACATCGGGGCGTGGCACTGAGCGAAACAGATTGTCAAGAGAAATTCCATAACGACTAAATTACCAAATAGTTAATATTATGTCCCATACCATAACCCATTAAGTAATCTAATTATTACAGATGTAGATATTCTCAAAACAAAACATGTTCCGACAACTCAGATTCAAATAAATAAATTGTCTTTGTTTCTAGACTCCATCCTACTTGATTCCACAAAAGCAGATAAAGCACAGCATCCTAAGCACCTGTCACATACGTTAAAATATAGGTCAATGCACATAGTGTAAAGGTGAGCATACTAGTTTGATAGTAATAATAGAGTTTGAAATCGTTTACGCATAACCAGCATGAAACATGTATAAAGTGAAGGCAAGTAGGTTATCGAGAGAGAAATATGCACAAACGTGACTGCGAGTTGTAGAATGCGCAACACATATCCCCACTGGGACACGTGAAGTAAAGCCCTTAACAACCCCTGTCCACGACAGGTGCTGAGTCCAAACTATAGTACTATCGTTGCTAAGGTGTCAGGCAACAATCACTGTGTTAACATAACATACAAGCATTCATGAAACATCATGTAGCAGGCAATAACAGTTAGCGTATAAATAGTGTTTGCGTTGTGTGATTGATGTGATTTGAATATAGATAACGTATGTAACACCCAAAAGTGCGTAAAGCAAAAAGGGATCGAGTATACTCACAGATTGTGTTTAACAAGTAAACACTCTCTTGGATTGAAGGGAGCGCTGAGAGAGATTAGCCTGAACAGTTAACGATAGCATAAATGATGAGCGACGAGTAAATCGGTGCAAAGAACCAAGTGTCGGATGGTAATCCGATCGGAGGCTATCCAATCGGATGGCCAGTCGATTGGATGTCAATCCGTTCGGATGGTCATCCGATCGGATGGCCATTCGATTGGATTGACATCTTGTTTGGTAAGGATGTGTTTGTGTATGATGGCTTTGAAGTTTTTGTTATAGCATTTTGAAAACAGGGAAGTATCTCTACCCTTCAGGTCGATCGATCGAATGGTAGTTCGATCGGATAGCGATCTGATAGGCAGGACACTTAGTGAGAACAAGTTCACAGCAGGATTGTCACTCGATCGGATAGCCATCCGATCGGGTGGCAATCCGTTAGTTACTGATGATCTTTGAAAATTGAAAACGGTTAAGTGTCGAAGTTCTAAATGTCACATGATCGGATGATCGTTCGATCGGATGGCAATCCGATCGGATGACATTCCATTCAACGTTCAAAACTTTGAAACGTTAAATAAAAAGTTTAAGTGTGGAACCAAGTGTAAGCCGATCGGATGGCTGTTCGATCGGATGGCAATCCGATCGGACGACAATCCGTACCAATGACCTGATCTTCTTTGACACTTGATTGTTTTGAAAGTCTTGCAGTTTTGATCGAGACGATGTGATAATGTGCTAAACAACAGAAACCCCATCATGACCCAAGTGACCCGATCGGTTGGCCACTCGATCCGGATGTCCAGCGTGTTGAGTTTCGTCATTTCGATTCACGTGTTGAGCGTTGCGATGCGTTTCGAGCGAGCGATGCGATAGAATAATAACAAACACACAAATACTATATCTAACATACAATCATCATAATTAACTGGCGTTTAGCGTTTGCGATTCGTTTGCGATAGAGCTGCGATTGCGTTTCGATTAATCATCACAAGCATAAGCATAATTTAAGCACGCACAAGTAACACATAAAAGGCACACACACGTAAAACAATATCCAAAATGTATAATTCGAGTTGCGAGTGCGATTGCGATGCAATAAGCGATAAAACGATAAAACAAGCGATGAACATCGATTATTCACAGATACTCCACATAATACAACTAAATCAATTAAAATAAAGATTCGATTACAAGTCAAAGAAGTCAAAACAGTAGTTGAGCAAGGAGTGACAGATCACAATTAGCAATCTTTTCTTCCTTTGACTTCAATCTTGACTTTGACTTTGACTTTCGAAACACGGGGTGTTACAGCACCTGCACACAAACAACAAGACTCAAGACCATGGTTGCGGGTCTGGTTGTGACTCGAGACCAGACTCGAGAGCACCTAGTCTCGACTGAAGAATGCATGAACCGAGACCGCACAGTCTCGACTCGAGACCACATAACTCGCACACTTGTTTTGGACTCGCACACTAGCACAGGCCTACGTAATTAAGCCACACACTTGGGCTTTGTACGGGTACGTAAATGCTACTGTTAAACATGATATGTGTTGTTAACTAACTGCCATGATACTATGCGTATGCCATGATCATTCTGTGTACGTAACCTTTTAGTATACGTGTAGAACAAATACGTACATTGCTTGAATATGATCCTGACTTGTGTGGTAACCATGTTAGGAGGTGGTTGACCACATTAGCTCAAGTGACCATTTATCTGTCGAGCTAATCTAAGGTGAGTTCACACTTTTCTTCAAAGCATGGGATTCCTGGTGGTTTGGGAATGGGTTAAACAACAACAACTATCCCGCTTGGGTGGGATGCAACCTGCGTATTCTACTTGGGTAGAATATGTACCTCCGTTCTCCTTGGGAAGAGCGACAACCTTAAGCTTACTAGACAACAACTCTATCTTGAAGTCCCCCATTTTTATATCGACTTAATCTCCGGGCCAATGGTGAATAGGTCATTAGTTAAATAGCGCTATTAGGTCCGACAAACCTCACACCGTGCCGCAGAGGACAGGCGTGGACTAATGTACTTGGGCACTTAGTCAATGAGGATAGACATTGACTTGGGGCACGCAACATAACTTAAGTCAGTAGTCGATATGGTACGGGTCTAGTGGTTTAAAACTATGGGGTAGCCCCCACGGCATATGGTTATGAGAACAAGGAACTTGACAACTTTTGGTTTTTGAAACAACTTATGGTTTTTGGAACAACTTTAAAACTGACAACCAACTATGAACTCGCCAACATTTTTCTTGATACATTACTACATGCTTTGTTGGTCGTTTGGTTATTTGCTAGAGCTTGCATGGAGAATGAGTCGTTGTGGGACATGAACCGCTGTGTGTTCATGATAAACTTTTTGAACTTTAAACTTAACTTTGGTTTTGAACTTAATGCTTCTGGTGTTAACTTAGACTTTTCTTAATTGTGTGACACTAATCATATTGATTGTGTTTGGTTTTATTTACTTTATTATATTGTTCAATATGATTGGTGGCTTGATCCTTGTCAGTCACACACCCTGCGGTGATACCCGCTTGTGGATTTTGGGGGTGTGACAACTTCCGTTTTATTCCCTGAGGTTTGGTCACTTTAACGGTTTTGGCCCAAACCTTTAAAAATAGCCATTTTCCTCCAATAATTTGCTATGGTTTTTCAATTTTGCTGGGAGCAAAATGGAAAAAACCATAGCAAACTATTGGAGGAAAATGGCTATTTTCAAAGGTTTGGGGCAAAATCGTTAAAGTGACCAAACCACAAGGAGCAAAACAGAAGTTTACTCTTTATACATTTATCTGATAATCATAAAATATTGATGAGTAGTACTGATGAAAAATTTTATACATTTATCTTAATTATAGGTTACAAAGGTGACAAAATCACTAAAATGCCCCTAAAGTGTCTTAAATTTTTGGGAAATGCGCAAGTTTACTCCCTCTAAAATAGTTTGGCTCTCTTGTACATGTTGCTTCAAAATGTGTACACAATGTAAAATTACCAAAAGAATAAAAATCCTAGTTCTCTTAATAAGGTAATAATATTATTAATTTTATACATTTATCTGGTAATCATAAAATATTGATGAGTAGTATTGATGAAAAATTTTATACATTTATCTTAATTCAAGGTTACAAAGGTGTCAAAATCACTAAAATGCCCCTAAAGTGTCTTAAATTATTGGGAAATGCGCAAGTTTACCCCCTCTAAAATAGTTTGGCTCTCTTGTACATGTTGTTTCAAAATGTGTACACAATGTAAAATTACCAAAAGGGTAAAAATCCTAGTTCTCTTAATAAGGTAGTATAGAAGTATAGATTATTTATATTTATACATACTATTAAATCATGAAAATCCCAAAGGTTGCATGTCTAACCTTTAGTTTAATCAATTAATTCCTTTAATTGTTATAAAACTTTTATTTAATTCCTTAATTTAATTCAATTAATGGAAGACATAAGTGGGCATGGATTCCGTGGATGAAATGTCTAGATTTCCCTCAAAGTGTCTTAAAACTTTGGACAATGTCCAAGTTTCCCCCCTCTAAAATGGTTTGCTTCATTTGTACATGGTGCTACAAGATTTGTACCTAGGCAAAATTACGAAAAGGGTAGAAAACCCTGTTCTCTTAATATAGTATATATAGATATCTGAACTTTGAATCATAAAAGTATAAAATCTTTGTATTATATATCCAAACTATAAGTTGCTTCCATTACCCTTTAAATGTAACAGAAGAAAAACAAATAAGATGGTTGTAATGTAATGTATAGGTTATAAAATGGAGGATAAAATGCTTATATTTTTTAACTGTTGATGTTCAATTTGGTTAAATCTTGCTTTTACTTTGTTTTGTATTGTTTAAAGAAATGGCACAAAAGAAAAGTAGGATTAGTTGGAAACAAGAGGGACTTGAGAAAACATTTCTTGAAGCATATGTTCATGAAATAACAATCCATGGACGTGAAGGAATCAACCTTAAACAAGTTTCATGGAAGAGTGTAGTCGAAAAACTGAAAACAGATCACAATTTCATAGCGGATCAAAAACAGTGAATCGTTATGATTATTTGAAATCAAAATTTGCAGCTTGGCAAAAGCTTAAAAACAAAACTGGCAACGTTTATAATACCGTAACAAACACCTTTAACTTGTCAGAAGAAGAATGGCAAATAGAGATCAAGGTATTGTTTAAGTAATATTTATAAATTATATTTCAATAATATTTATAATATTTTTTTTACATAGTCTAACAAATACGTAGAAGCTTTGAGAAGTGCACCACTTTCTTACCCCGAACTTTGTGTTCAACTATTTGAGGGATCTACTTCGATTGGCTTTGACAGTTGGGGGCCATCTTCTACACTTCCTCATCCTTCTGAGGAAGTGTCTGAACACAACTTAAATGGTATTGAGGATATCGAGTGCACTCAAATGGAACCCCCGACTCAAGGTGTTAATGAGGACGAGTCATCCGTTCGGTCTTAAAAAAGAGGGAGAAACGAAAAGATAAGGCAACATTAGAAGAAGTTGGGGACTCTATCACCAAGGTGGCAAAGATGTTGATTGAGAAACACAATCTTTCTAATGATATGGATGTATGCATGGAGAAATTGGAGACAATGGGATGGGGACAGTTAGATGCGAAATACCAAACAACGCTTTTGCTTTTCGGTGAAAGTGATGACATTAGGAAAGTGTGGTTACGACTTCAGTTAGAGAGTTGTGAGCTATGGGTTAAAAATGCGGGGCGGAGTATGAATTGCTTGGATAGGATTTTGTGAGTGTTATGTTATCTATAGAATTTTGTTGCACCAATAGTTATTGTTATGGATGTTTTTTTTTCTGGATAGCATTTTGTGGATAATTAGTTGTGGATGTTTTTTTAGAATTTTGTGAATGTTATGTTATGGATAGTTTTTAATATTATCTTATGGTGGTTTTTTTTACGTTATGACATGGATGCTTTTTTAATCTTGAATATCTTGTAATGTTTATGATAGGTACCCTATGGATTCGGACGATGAGATTATAGTTTCCTTTTCCTTTGTTGGTATTGGAAAAAGTGAGCCTCAAGAAGAAATCAAATATAAGAGACCTGAATTCAGCATTAACTGGTCATGCATACACACAAGAATTGTTGCATGGATCTTCTACACAGTGTCATGATAGCTAGTCAACTAATTTGAAATGATTAAACTTAAAATTGCACGCAAAATATTAATTTATATTTAAATTTTAGTCTGTTTTCATGGATTTTGAAGGATTTATGTGTAATTTGAATTTTCTTTGATGTTATGTATTTACCTTTTATAATTACTCATCATTCTGTTCGGTCATTCAAGAGCATTAGCCAAACAGGTAGATTTCATTCAACATAAAATTGTTCAGAGGGGTAAAGTAGTCATTATGCATAGTCATTCAGAGGTCCAACCAAACAACACTTATTAGCTCAGCAATTACTAGTTCAGAGTCTCTTACCCATTCAGACATCTTACTGGTTCAGCGCTTACCCATTCAGAGGTTGCCAAACAACCCCTAAGTCTTGAATAGACAAACGGAATTGACTTTAGAATCAAGACAAATGATCCCCATTCAGCATTTGGCAATGCATCAATCAACTTCTCTATAATTTCCTCATCGTCCTTTTCCACTCCCAGTCTCTTCATCTCGGCAACCAGAAAACAGTATCTCTCTACAAGCTGCTGCATAGTTTCGCCTTTACTAGTGGTAAAGATATCAAATTCCTTCTTCAGCAGTGCCCTCTTACTTCTCCTCATATCAAGATTCCCTCGGTTCTTGTTTCGCATAGCTTCCCCGATTGAATATGAATATTCGAAATGTTGTAACAGCTCAAGTATTTCACCATTAATTGATTGCTGCAACAAATTCATCATCTTCTTTTCTTTAATATATTTCTCTTTTTTGCCTTCTGAAATTTGTGAGATCTTGATATTCTCATCTGATTCTATTTTATGAATGATATACTCCTCTTCAATGGCCATCCACGCATCGAGATGATTTGTTTGAACATAATTTTCAAAGTGACTGGCCCACCTAGAATAGTTCTCCGTCTTCAGCAATTTGGGAGGCTTGTTGGTAGTTCCCATCTCATTATCAAGATTCATGTTCTGAATCAGATTTGACGAACTCCCACGGGCTGCACAAGCATTGTACATTTCTTGATCCATACTTAGAAAAAAAATTAAACAACAAACTTCCAAGAGTATGAGCATATAAAGAGTATGAGGTTTTCACACGTTTGAGCAAAAACTAGGCGTATGAGGACAAACGTATGAGAGTTTCCAGGCGTATGAGGTGAACCCACGTATGTATCTTCCAAACGTATGAATTTGCCAAACATATGTGATGAACGTTTGACTTCCCAAGCGTATGAAACAGACGTATGAGCTTGACAAACGCATGAAGCAAGCGTATGAACCTTTCAAAGCATATAAGATCAACGGATAAATCTTATGTGCGCGGATGAGGCTTATGCGCTTGAAAATCTCTTGCGGATGAGACTCAACTGTGCGTATGAGCACATGCGTTCCAAGAATGCTTCATGCGCATGAACATCATTTTGTGAAAAATTGGTAGAATTTTGGGGTAAATGGATGAATTTTGATATATGCTCTTGATATGTTGTTCAAAAGTGAAAAATGAAGGTGTAGAAGAAGAATCGGAACTTTTTAACTGTGAAAAGTTATGAGAAATCTTCAAAGTAGCTCGTTTTGAGCTTTTCCAATCAAATTCTTCAATCCTCAAGTGCAATACAAGTAAATATCTTCATTCTAGCTCTGATACCACTTGTAGGATTGGTTTGCACGGTTACAAATGTGTAGAAACACGAAAAACCATTTTCCAAGATATCTAGCGAATCAAAACATGTGCGGAATTCATATTATGATTACGTATAACACCTGATTCATAAATTCACTGTTTTATTGAAATTTGGGCAGCATAATGGTACGTAGATCAAATCCTATCAACGCTCCAAAAGTGTCAAGTGTGAAAGTTATCACCATATGCGCATGAGCCTAGTATTTATAGGCACACCATGAGCATGAGCTCATGCGCACGGATGAGACAAGCACGCATATGCATGTATGACTCATACGGGCGTATGAGTCCAGAGTCCTTGTTAAATTTCTATCATTCAAACTCTCCAAACACTCTGTTATGCTACCTATCCATTAATCTAGACACAACTAAGATGTAAGCATTAGACATTCTGTATCAACACATGTGATCTGATTTAATTAATTAGGTTAGAGACAAAGGACATAATGTTTAACATTTTAAACTATTAAATATAAAACTTATCAATTAAAAGGCAAAGAAAATCGCCTGAAATTTGGTATAAAAATAATGGACAAAACTTACAATTTACTCCATCTTTTTTTATGAATGGCAAGTTGTTAATGCAATTTCTTACTACACATCTATTGCATAGTTGTATGGATTATTGTTGTAGATAGGAGTATAATACAGTCTTTGAAAATATTTGATTATGTTTCTCTATTTTTTAACAACAATTTGTTTAATTTAGATAGTTAAAAGAGTGGAATGAATTAAACTAATATAAAACAAACTCTTGATGAATAATAAGTTATTATTATTATACATATTAAAATAAACTTTTGATGAATAGTGAGAGTTCAGGATTCGGCGAGTTTAGACGGAAGTTTGGGTAGAATAGAACTAATTCGCTAGAATATTATTAAGAACGGAGTAGAAGCAGAAAGATTCGTCATTAGTCGAAACTTTCATTCATACCGAAAGAGTATACATCATTTACAAGCTAGTGAAAAAATCTGTGATCTCCAAAACTTAACAAATTCTAACACGTGAACCTATTTATAGCATGGTTGAAAAAGTCGTTAGGCGCTCCCTAGTCGGATTCGGGAGTACTCGGGAAGTACTCGGCTTAGGCGGAGACTACTCGGGGAGTAATTGGCCTGGGAGAACAGTACTCGTGCCTCGGCAGCCTACCTTGTAGCGAGTACTCGGGGAGTACCCGGAGCTTAGATGGGACTTTTACAGCCATGATTATAGTCATGACTCATCCGTGCGGATGAGTCTTGTCCGTGCAAATGAGCTTCATCCATGCGGATGAGTCTCATCCGTACGAACCACTCCTAAGCACCATATCTCATTTGTTCGAATCTAACTCTTATCTATACGATATTCAACCTACGCTCTATCTAGTATATTCACACAATTATAAACACACAAAATATGTACTAAAAAATAGTAAGTAGTGGTTTGATTTTTGTTTTGTTTTTTTTTTTTTTTTTTTGTATTTTGTGCATCGATTGAGTGTTCAATTCCTAAAGATATATTAAATATAAAAAATTGTCGTTCAATTATATTTTTTTTGAATAGCTATGTTACAAATAAGTTATATATAACTGATTTTCCTTTTGGTGACGAATCAAATTGATACCATATGAACAACTTAGTCGATATTCGTTTTTATGCCTTTCTTGATGTTCCTATGGGTTTCGTGATGAACCAATTCAATTCCAACCGAATAACATCAGTACCGGTAAAACCTTGTCGGTTGCTACCATTCATAACCGGTATAAGTTTAGTCGAAGCGGAAGTTGTATTCGCCCATGTATTCATTTTTGTCTCTTTTGATTGCTACATTGAGTACTCATATCGAATCGCACCGTGACCAACAGAAAACCCGCCGCGAAGCGCGGAAAATTAAGCGGATAAAATAAAAAAAATAAGTGGGTAAAATAAAAAAACAATATTAAAAGTAATGAAGTAAAATGGGTAGGAACTTGTCTAATTATGTATATTTAATGCACAAGCTACAAATAGTATTATCTAAATATTAGTCTCTCAGTAAAACAATATAACCATCTTTATATTTTGTTGCAACAACTTCCTTTTATCGTTTTTGCTGTTCACAATAACAGATTTATTGGTCGAGACGTCCAGTGATGTGTGTCGTACTTAATTTTTCGATCATATTTCATCCTACACGTCACGTGTTCGGGTGTGGATGTGATCATCCACCATCTTGATTGATATAGACAGCCATTCCTATACATGTTGTGGAGATTCTGATCGAGTTTTATCGATCACATATCTAAAAGCAACATTGTTTGTGCAGATAAGTTATATTACCTTTTGTTGAATATGACAAAATGTAGACAATAATTGAGCATGTTCTTTAAGCTTATAATTCTATCTATTTGTTTTTTATACAAGTTAGAATAATGGATGAAACCTAAAAGATAACTTAACTATTTCCTCTCAGAAATCAGTTTTAGCTATGAAATTATACGACGGCCAATATTTACTGCAAAGCTAGTGACGGATTTGTGAAGGGTTTAAGCCATGTCATAGAATATAATAAAACAAATGTTTTTTCGTAGGCGTTCCTAAAATAAAAACAAAAAGTTAAAGCCTACATTATCCCAACCGTTATTTACCAACTTTCTATTGCGAGTGTTTTTTACTATTCAACTTTTTATGCATTCTAATGCATACGGCACAACCATTTTATGCAACTTCCATGATTACTATTTATTTTATTCATAATAGTTTTTCTTCACATATCATCATCATTATTATTATATTAACTCAACTCCGCTTAAATAATAGTCGCTTTTAATTGGCTCAGTTTTTACTATTCATTTTTTTCCACATACTAATTTTAAAGTACATGCAATTTGATTTTCGAGATTTACTGTATACGTGTTATATTCGGATAGTTTGCGTGGTTTATCTAAATTATGTATATAGTGTCCCTATAGTTTATCTAAATTATGTATATAGTTACGGGTCTGTCGCAATAGATTGGTCCTCGATACTAGTGTGATTTTAAAATATATATACATATCTTTAAGTCAAGCAATTGTATAATTTGGTCAAACACAAACAAAATTGGACATTTATGTCAGACACATACCTATTTGGGTTTGAACATAGCCATGTTTGATCAAAGTTAATAAAAGATGGTCAATTCTCGTCTCAGATACAGTTACACTTGGGCAAACATAATAATAAAAACATGATCATATTTGGTTATACATAGTAATTGTTCAAACATATAGGAACTTGTACTACTTGTACTTGGTATGACCATATGGTTGGTCACCCGTATAGTCATTATTAATTAGTTAAACACAAATTAAAACTGGTGAATCATGGTAAAACATATCCATTTGTTAATGCAATGTTCTATAGATCATATAACTTGTCAATCAGTGAACAATGAATACAAAGTGATCGAATTAATAGAACACCATGAGAGGAGCTCGAATTGCGAATAACATCATATAAGAATAGTACAATGCATCTATATAAACAACACACTTCCTAGGACTGTCGTGTATCTGCGAATAAATGGTATTCGGAAATGTTGTTTACAATTAACCGGACAGCGGCTATGGTGGTTACAACCATCAACAGACTAAACAAAACAATAATGGCCCAATGCCAGACCTTCTCAGTTTTTGCTGCTTCTCTCTTCACCTGAATAAAAAAACACACATGTAACATATGTTATATTCTGATTTCTGGATCTTTAAAGTGCAACATTGTGTTCTAACCTTTATAAAGATCATACTGGGGAACACGAAGGTCAACGGTATAAGTAGAAAAGATCCTAATAAGTTGACAAAATCTCCCATAAAAGGAATTGCTGCTGCCACCAGTGTGTTGAGAGTGAATAGTAATGCTCGTAGGCAAAGTAGACGAAATATGTTTGCTCTAGAATGTATGCCTTTTTCAAGTATCAGGAACTTGGTATCTAGCGCCTCATGAACTGGTGCGATAAATGCCTGGAGTCCAAAAGGTCGTAACTTAAACATATATCGATCATTTAGACATGATGACTTGGTGATATGTATGTAAATAAAACTTATATAAACCATTAAATCGAAGCAAATCCTAGTTTGAGTTTCATGTGGTTTGGTTCTTGGTTTAACGCTTATGTTCACGATCTAAAACCGAGAACATGTAGTATACTTTTTTTAGTAAATTATCTCTATCATTTCAAAAAGTTTAATACAAGCTAATGATTTAAAAAATATACCAGTTAAAGGAAAAGCTGACATGTTCAAACCGCTCAAACGGACCTAACTAACCCTAAAAAAGTTCATCCAAGATTTGGCATACTTCTACTTGGACTAGTTAGATAAATGGAACATGACAGAAAATGACTATAAGCAATGGACAAAAATGTCTGAACGAGCCGGCTCATGTAGTTCCTAAATGCCTAATTGTCGACCCGATCCCATGAATTAGGACTTTGATTCCGTCACGCAAAATGTTTCCCCAATTCTAGCATCTTCGCATTCTTTCGTTTTTTAGTGTAAATCATTGATTGCCTTAATTTGCTATTTTATTTATGTCTTTAACTTCAGCAACCGACGCCATTCCAAAAGCTTGAATCTCACGCTCTCAACAAACCACTAAATTTTTTGCGTGTTAATCACGCTTTATTATTCGAAATTTTGGCAATGCCTACCAAATTTAGAATTATTAAGGGGACCTCATATAATGATTAAGTATTCAGATCTATGTCATTATCCTTAAATTTTCAAGCTTATCTTTTTTTTTTTTGCTTCAGCTCTCATGTGTTAAACCCGACCAGTTAGGTTTGCCGTGTTTCAAGACTGAGGTTAGCGCTTCGGACCAAAATTTTACCGAGAACACCCCTAGCTATCTTAAATCAACTCTTCTTCAAAATTTGAGGGTTTCATCAAAAAGTTTGGGAGACTAGTGGGTGAAAAAGAAAGAATACTATTACCCAAAACATTGCTCAAACTAAAGTCAGTTACATTTTATACAATAATCCTTGATTAAAGTATTGATCACCAAGTATATGAAAGGAAAAGCATTAATTAGATGAACTTACATGCTGAGAAATTATGGATTGTGTGAATACTACTGCGTTAATCAGGACCTTAGCCCATGTTGGTCCGGTTATGTTTTCAGGAAGATACTCAGAGACTGCTGAACCATACGACCAGTATCCGACTATGCTTACACCGTAATAAAAGGTCAGGCCTATAGTAAACTGTAGATGCAAAGCTTTCCTCATGTTTTCAACCGCTGGCGAACGTAGAGTTGACTACAATACATAGAGAACATCATTTATACTTTTATCAATTTTTAAATCATCCCACAAAATGTTTGTTGCATGTTATTCACTTCTCTTGCAAAATTGAAAAGTATTATAGTTTGCAAGTGTGAAAAAGTATATGCATGGCTGCTTTTTTTTATATTTTTAGATAACAAGCTTTAAAATAAATGTGTGGCCAGAATTCAGTTTATTGGTTTTTAAGTTGGGATTGATCCTACCCATGAGCAAGTAATCCTATTTTTATTTTAATTTTTTCATTGCAAGAGACAGCGACAAGGGTTTTTATCTCGCCCCAAAATCCTCGCCAATTAGGCGTTTTTAACAGTTTTGTAGGTTGCAAAGTCCAGTTTTGTATTGTAGAGTGACCAGATATGCTAAAAAATAGTAGTGGAAAATTCATTGATTTATAAGAAATCTGCACCTGTATCTCAGGTATAATGCCAGCGGAGTTACAAGCGACAATAGCTGATATTGCACAAAAAGCATTAAACATCTTGGAAGAATCGCTTCCTCTAACTTGGTAGTCTTTGACTCTGTTAGAATTCAGTCCTATAAAATGTAATAAGTATATCATTATCACCAAAGCCATGTTTATCAAAAGAGATGCTACCATTAAGTATACATGAACTACCTACCATCCTTGATTACAACTGCCAACAGAATCCCGATATAAGTGAAGGTAAGAATTGTTGAAACTATCAACCACTTCCCCATTGATGATATTGTTGGGACAAATATTGAAAATACAAAGTAGGCTACACCGGTGATGATGATAAAATATTGGAGTCTTAAAGAAGAGCCACCAAATTCTGCATTGATTTCCTGTTTTGAAAACATTAGATATATATATATATGTATATATTAGATCCTTACAATCAAACAAATCAATACAAAATAAATGTCTTTTGTACCTTTAATGCCTTTCCACCAAGAAGTATGAATCCCATATTTGTAATAAGTAGGATCAAGATTTGGGAAACCCAAGTAACATAAAACATTTCTTGTCCTGCACATGAAAGAAAAAACAGATTGTTATTAGACTGGCTCAGAATTTGGCATGAACTAATGTGTTTCGAATACGTAATAGAACTTACCAAAAAGAGAGCCCATAAGATCTCTAAATCTGATGAACCGCTGACCGTTTATAAAGTGAAAACCAGCCAGAAGCCAGCTAGAATAGGCAGCAAAGACTGCGACCACTATCAGGCTAATGATGCCCCAAGTCCAGCCTAGAGGCACCAACATCAGGTTTGAAAAGCTTAAGATATAGCCACAACTGTAGCCTGTTACTAGCAGCAACCCGACTTGCTTCCATGAATCTACACACTCAAATCAAAATTATTTGAATAATGTTACTACGAAATGAGAAGAAAAGAAGTTGTATTATGTTAGCTAGGTGTAACATACCACGGTCAATTGTATGAGCAGAAACTAGACCACCCTTGTGTTCTATTTCCATTTTCTAAGCCTCTATGTTGTGGTCTGGGTTCAATGGCTGATAGAAATATATTTTTTTGTACAAGTTTGGTGGTGTTGAATGTGACATTTATCATGTAGTGTATGGCTAGAAAAAATAGTCATGTACAAGTCAATAAGTGTTGTATCCGACCCCTCATACCCAGTGGCGAAGCTTGAGATTTCCGACTGAGGGGGCGGAAGTCACTGGACCTAAAAATTTCTACAAAACCGGGGGGGTCGAAAACGTATATACCCAAAAATTTCTATACGAAAACTACATACTCTCCACGACTAAGCGAAAAGTTCGGGGGGTCGTCCGCCCCTTAAAAGCTTCGCCCATGCTCATACCAACTAATAATATCCAGATTTTTCACAAGAAGCTCTCGAATTTGTTTTGGTTGTCCAAGGGAAAACTTCCCCAGTGGCCATCTGGCCCATCCATTATGGACTACTCCTAGTCAAGTGCACTTAACTCTGGAGTCCTCCTCTCATTAGCCAAGGTGTCCAAAACACGTTGATGGTATTTGAGGTGGGCATTTTTTATTAACCCAGGCACCCAACATCTCTCCTATCAACGGCGGATGTGATACAATCATCCCTTATGGACTCGTCGTCGATGAAGTTAGCCCCCACCATCTTGAGTAACGAAGTGGGACCACCTAAACTGTCCCAAACACCACCGGTGTTTTCATAACATTTGTAACAGGCGAGCCCTCATATCAACTTATATTGTGTGATTTGCCCTTAAGTAGCTCACATATTTGTTTTTGGTCACCCATCATGGAGTATTCTCACTCAGGCGCGCTTAACTATGAAGAGTTCTCCTCTCCTCTACAGTCAGTGTCTCCAAAATGCGTTAATGGTATTTGAGGTAGGGCTCATCTCCTGTGTCCACAACCGATGTAGAATTTGCATTGGGTGTTACAATGAGTTTTGAGACAAAGAATCAAGCTATGAGCCATGCATGTGCAACAAGGAAACCCCTTTTGCTTCCACCATGTGAAGTGTCAATATGAACTATAGCAACTTAGCATTGTTATTCTTATGCTTTTTCTTTTCTAATGCTTTACTTCAAATCATAAAGTAGTGTACAATGGTTAGTTTGATTATAGTGACAAAATGGGCGGGTTCTACAGGCAAGTTAGGTAACTAGTGTGTCAAATATTATTGAAAAAGCATATTATTTCGATAGTAATATATAATTTTTGATAAAATGTTATATGAAGCTATATGTATTAAAATGCACTTCGGGCAACATTCGACCCGTATGGCCTATTTTGACCCATTTTCTTTTCACCTAACCTTTTCTTTGTTTACGTTTTTGACCCTTAACATGAGTGTAAGGCCTTTAGAGTTTCATAATTTCAGATCTTGTCCCGTAAATATATTTTGAAAGGAAAGGAAATCACACTCAAAGATAAGCTGTAATGGACGTACGAGTTACAAAAGTTTCAAAAAAACTGAACTTTTGAACAGCAAAAGATTTCCAAATAGGATAAGCACACAAAAAAGAGGCCAATTATTGTATGGTTTTCTAGTGCCTAAAATAAAAATAATTCCAATATAATTGAAATCGAGTGGCCTCAAGTTAGACTCCAGCTTGTTGTCAAGAACACTCACTTTATCTTTGTTAAAGGTGATATAGATATTTGATTAACACTACAACTTTTTATTAGTATGCAGTAAGAATCTTTTGTTGCAACTTGCAATATTAATGTTACTATGTGGTATTAAATCTTTGGTACTGAATCTTCATACCATCAAAATTGGCTTTTGATCATAGGAAAATCATTAGTTTTTGCAGGAATAAAAGGAAAAAATGTTACGTTACAACATAATTGTCACATTTATGTATCTGCAAATAAATTGTATTGCCTAACGTTGCGTACAATCGATCTGATAGCAGATATTGTAGTCGCTATCGTGAGGAGAGAAAACAAGACGATAATACCCCCATGCCAGACCTTCTTCTCCAATCTTGTTGACTTGCCTTTCACCTTTTCAATGTAAAAAACAAAAAACAAAAAGAAGTTACATTAACCCTTCTCTTTCTAATGTTTGAACTATTTCTAAATATTCTGTGTAATAACCTGGATATAGATCATGCTCGGGAATACAAACGTTAAAGGGATGAGTGAAAATGATCCAAGCAAGTTCACAAAGTCCCCCATAAACGGGAACGCTGCTGTCACCAATGTATTGCCTGTAAAGACCGTTGCTCGCAGGAGCAGTAGGTTCTTTATGTTTTCTCTCGAATGTATGCTTTTGTCAAGCCTCAGAAACTTTGTGTCAAGAGTCTCATGAATCGGTGCAATAAACATCTAAGCAAGCAAAACAACTGTTATTAAATATTTTCCAACCTGAATATTTTTAATTGGCCGTCCACTAATAAGCGAAACAATAGAAGAAGGCGTACATGTTGGGATATTATAGATTGAACAAAGCTTATAGCGTTGATCATAATACTAGCCCATTTAGGGCCACTGAGCTCTTCAGGCAGATATGTTGAAACAGCTGAACCATAGGCCCAGTATCCAACAATACTCACACCATAGTAGAAGAAAAGTCCCACACTGTATTGTAGATACAAGGCTTTCTTCATGTTTGCGATAGCTGGTTTACGCAGCGTCGACTGCAATACAAATAATATTTATGGTGCATTTCAGATGGTATATTTGGATGGCATTTTAAAAGTAACTATGTGACATTGCATACTCACAATAATATCATCAACTATAAATTAATAAGGCTTTTGGCTATTGTGTTCCAATATATTCGATGCCTCAAATTGATCCACGCACTTTTAGGTGCAGACAGATTTTATAGCTCGCCGCTAAACCTTTCGCGAGTATCCTCTCCACAGCTATACGCGTGTAGTCATTTTGGCTTGTTATATTTTTTCGCACTTATATATTGGGACAAATTTTACACATTCATAAGGGCAGACAAAATCACATAATTATAGGCGAACAAAATTAATGTGTACATATGAAATCAAGTATTTGTTTTAGTGTTTTAAGAAATAGATAATTAGATGTCTAAGTGCTTACATTTGCTAATTATATGAATAAAACTTTTGATATAAGGACCAATTAGACATTTAGTGAAAGAGATGAGAGGTACACCTTATGAAATGAAAATAAAAGTCTCAAAACAGTTTAACAAAAGGATAACTTTGTAACTATATTTTCTCCTAAATAATAATAAGTTATACTTTATTATCAGATACATATTGGATGATGTCAGCAATAAAATAGCAGGTAGTGATGGTTGTGGTTAAATGTCAACTAAAGCAATAAAAAAAGGTCATCCAAGGACAAAAGTTAACTGTAGCCATGAATTACATATTGGTGTTTGATGATTTTTGTTTTTTTTCTGTATACATGTCTTGTATTGATTTTTTGTAGTGGTTTGCAACAGTTCTAGTATGAATTAGTGCAGTAATGCAGTAATGTAGTGTTGTCTACTAAACTTGTCTTAGTTCATTCGGCCGTGTGTGGTCTAAATGGGCTTTAGAAATGCTTGGGCTCGGGCATGTGTACCACTATTGTCAGGATCGGCTAAAGGGGGAGTGAAATAAAGCAAGCGTTTTGGGCCACCACTTTCATAGGGCCTTAAATTCTACAAAAAAAAAAAAAAAAAAAAAAAAAAAAAAAAAAACCAGATTATATGTAGGTGATCTTGGATTTAAGGTTATTGATATTAGGATTTATGATCTATAATTATGTATACACAGAGACAATATATGAATAATAGGAATTAAAACAAACTTTTTCTTTTATTTTTTATGAAAAGGGCCTCAATTAATTTTTCTATACGCTTTGGGCCTACAATATTTTGAGCCGGCTTTGACTATTGTTAAGCCCCATTTGTTCATTGATCTTCCAAAAATTTTATTAATTAATATAACTTTGCCAATCTACCGGCTCCTTGTTGGCCTTAATTGTGTGATCAAAGTTTGACTAGAAGTGCAAGGGTTGATTATGCACTAGTTTAAAGTTATTTAGACGGCGGTTACAAGGCGGTTATAAAGTTCGGGGGGTGATTATGTCATTTAAGAAGTTTGTAACCACCACTCAAGGAATCGATGTGTCTCTTGGAGACACACCTCTAGATCGACGGCCACAAGGAAGACAAGAAGAGACGTGACTTTTGGATCAAGAGACGCAACTCTTCAGAATCATTCTCAACCACATGTTTTAGAGACATGACTATTCGTGAAAGGACACGACTCTACACTCGCACCCATTGAAGTCTATAAATAGTTTAGTTTTAGTTTGTATTTTTGTAATCTGGAATCTTGTATCTTGCATCTTGTAACAATCAGGTTCTATTGTTCATTTACTTAATACGATTGTGTATTAGGGTTAATCCCTTTCTTCTTGTTCTTTGTTCGATTATTATTTTGTTCTTGATTGATGGGTCGAATTCATGGTCTCCTGGGATCTATATTGGTATCAGAGCCAAGGCTCAAAGAATCAAGATCATGGGTTCAATTCTTCAATCAAGGCAAGGGTTATGCGGTTCGGGAGAATCATCTGCGGGAAAAGGAAAATCGGTTGGTGCCGGTTTCGGTGATGAAAGGACGAGCGGTGGAAAGTGTGGCCGAGGCTGCAACAAAGGGAAGAATGTTGCGCAGGGGAAGCCATCCACGAGTTCGTGAAAATCACCCATTAAGAAATTTCCCAAGAAGTTGATCACGAAGTCGCATACAGTTAAAAAAAAATATTGGGTTCAGAGATTGCCCAAGAAAAAGATACAGAGAAAGAAGAGAGGATGCCATCACAAAGATCAATCGCAAGAGACGGTGTTCGTGTCGGAATTCCCTAAGGACTTGCAAGGTTGAAGATTGTTGATGGAATCATAGCGGGAACATAATGGTTTGCACAGTCATATGTAGACATGGATGAGGCCGCAAAGTTTTTTGGTGTAGTGTGTGACGCATGACACCAGGATTATAGTTTGCCCAAGAAGAAGCATGCAAAGTTCAAGAATCAAACTTGGATCAACAATTAGGGGGTGAATGTTGGCCTTAATTGTGTGATCAAAGTTTGACTAGAAGTGCAAGGGTTGATTATGCATTAGTTTAAAGTTATTTAGACGGCGGTTACAAGGCGGTTATAAAGTTCGGGGGGTGATTATGTCATTTAAGAAGTTTGTAACCACCACTCAAGGAATCGATGTGTCTCTTGGAGACACACCTCTAGATCGACGGCCACAAGGAAGACAAGAAGAGACGTGACTTTTGGATCAAGAGACGCAACTCTTCAGAATCATTCTCAACCACATGTTTTAGAGACGTGACTATTCGTGAAAGGACACGACTCTACACTCGCACCCAGTGAAGTCTATAAATAGTTTAGTTTTAGTTTGTATTTTTATAATCTGGAATCTTGTATCTTGCATCTTGTAACAATCAGGTTCTATTGTTCATTTACTTAATACGATTGTGTATTAGGGTTAATCCCTCTCTTCTTGTTCTTTGTTCGATTATTATTTTGTTCTTGATTGATGGGTCGAATTCATGGTCTCCTGGGATCTATACTCCTTACCAGAAAAGAAAAAAGTTGCCTTATTTAAACATTAACGTACAAGTGATTTTGTGATTGCAAGTAACAATAATCAAAGTATGGATTTCAAAATGCATATCTGGACACCCCTTTATGATTCCATGCAATAATCACCATTTAAGGGTGTTTACCTGTAGTTCTGGTAGTATGCCACTCGTGTTGCAAACAATAATCGCAGATATCGCACCAAAACCATTCATCACTTTGGAAAAATTGTTGCTTCCGATAATGTCATAGTTTCGATCTTTGTTTGATCTTCCTTTAAGAGAAGATCAAATAACAATCCAGTCAAACATTAAGCATTAATATGATAAAATGTACACTTGAAACATAAAAAGTGGACCGTTGTATTCACAAGTTGCATACTCCTAAACACTAGCTAGGACTTCATTTACACATCCTGAATCTTATAGTAGCTTAAGGAAGGAATGGGTCTCACTTCAAGAGGAAAAAAAAACAAATGATCAAAGGTAGAACTGTTAAAATGGTGGGTTAGGCAAAGGGTTCGAGTTAAACATGTGTGGTTTTTTTTTTCGAGTCAGGTTGGGTTGAAGAAACCTTTTAAAGTCTTTAGGATTACAACACTTTGTAAACTTGTTTAGAATTTAAATTAATTAGACTCCTTATATAACAAAAAGATATCACTTACCATCTCGAAATACTACCACAAGAAGAATTGTTATATAAGTGAAGGTTAGAACCATAGAGATTCCCAACCACCTTCTCATTGATGACAATGTAGGAACCAAAAGTGCAAACACAAAGTACGATACACCCGTTATCACTACGAAATATTGGAGTCTCAAAGGCGAATCGCTGAATTGTGAATCGATTTCCTGCAACCAGTTATAACTACTGTTATGTTTGACCCATCATTGATTCAAATTAGTAAAATTGAGTCATACCTTAAGGGCTTTCCCTCCAAGAAGTAAGAACCCCATGTTCCCAAGAATAAGGATTGAAAACTGAAGAACCCATGTTACATAATACATTTTCCGCCCTATACAAGGTGAAAACATAATATTAACAAATGTATATAAAGGTAGCGGGTTCAAGTAGATGTGGCAATTTCGACCATTTGACTTATACATGGGATAATATGGGTTGCATCTTTGTCTCTAACTGGTCAAAGAAACCTTTTTCACTAGAAAGGGAACGTGTTAGGTTTATTTTTTTTATATCGACGTTCTCCAAAAGTTAATGCGCCTATACTTGAACCAAGTACACATAGCATGGGGGTTAAAAAAAGGCCCAATTTAGAAAATGCATAATTTTGCTACATTAACAGCTATGAGCCCTTAAGTAATGGATGGAAATGTTTCAATTGGCTAGATTATTTGATAAGCCATATGTGGTTTGACCCTACCCTATGGTCCCAATTTTGATCATCAAGAGCTCTGATTTTTTATTCCAGTTTTTCCCCAAATTTAGCAATGTTTAACTATTATCTTTTAACTATAAAAATATGTAAATCATTGACTGCATCAATGACCCTTTTATTTACTTCCTTGATTTCGTTAAGCTCGTAATTGTATTCATTCAATGATATATTAATATTCCCCTGCAAAGAGAATTCTATTCATTTAGGGGCTCGTTTTACTTTGAATGCTTGTTAGTAATCCTCACAACAAATGATAAAATGTTTAATGAAATTGTCCAAATGGAGAAAGATGTGAGGTTAAAGAACTATAGTGTGTGATGAATGACCTCACTGTTTGGTTCGAAATAACCACCACGATACTTTAAGAAATGTGTGCCTTTAGCGAAAGTGGTCGCAATGACCATGTAAATGTATCATGGGTGACTACGATGCCATATAACGTCAACCAAACAATGGAGGCATTCATGGTGATAGGAGCTACTGACCTCCTCTAAACTGAAGATTCAACACAAAGACTTTTCAAAAGTCAAGGTGGATGGACAGTTGCATTGAAGGAATGTTGGTCGTCGGAATGATTGTTACAATGGCTGACAACCCTTTATTGTTGTATGAGATCAGCAAGTATAATGTGCAAGATTGATAATAATACATGTTAAAGGTGTAAGGTTGATTGATGATTTGTATATTAAATGGTTGTACATGATTGTCACGGCCCCCGACCCGGTTTGACCCGTTTCAGGAGCCGCGGGACAGGAATCCCGTGGTATTTAATTTAGGCGACAGCGGAAGTCTTTTTAAAATAGGATCTTTTAATAATTTAAACTGCTCGTTTCATAACTTAGGGATAAATTCCCGAAATTTACAATAATGTGATTTCTCAAGGAAATCTTTATTTTCAAAACATGTTCATTTATTTATTTACATTGAGCCACTTTTCTAAGCTGGGAGTGCTCCACGGCACTTTTCTTTGCTCATACCAGATCACCTGAAACATGTTTGAAAAAGGTTTTGTCAGCGGGGAAATACTGAGTGAATCATTCAGTTTACTGAAAACGACACATTTGTTATAATCTACAGTATTAAGGGGAATTACAATGTTTCTGATATCAAACCAACTACCCACAATATTTGTCACTCGACCATCCATTGGCTAGCCCATTTGTCCAATGGTGTCTGTGACTGTGGTCAGATCACCCCTTGGCCACCCGTTTGTCCAAGTGTGACGGGAAATAAGTAATGTATACAAAACCCCACATACCGGCTGTAACTTGGTGATTACATAGACTTAATCACTGTAACTATAACTTTAAAATAACTTGGAGTTCTGTAAAACAGTTGATAAAAAGAGAATGACTCACATTGCAGATTTACGAGCAGAGTATAAGCTTTACTGATTAGCCATCTAACCTAATTTAAATAACAATGCACACACAAACGGGATTAGTAACTAATTCAGCAGTTACGTCAATTCACGAGATTAAACCCTCACAACTATTATCAAGTGCGATACTTAACAATTCAATGGATTCACAACGAATGACAGAGCATAGTCTGAATTCGAACAGCACTCAAACATTCAAGTTGAAATCACAATGAATAACAAAGTACAAGCTCAATTTGAGCAGCACTCGGACAATCGTTGGATAGTTATAATCGATCGGACGTTGAATCGTAATAGCGATCGAGTTATTACCCTGATTGCGGCAGCACCTCGTGATTGTGTGTGTGTTGTACTGTAACTATGATAATTCGACGTACACAGAAGGTATAAACGTCGTTTCAACTCCTCTGTGCAAGTCCCAAGGTCGGCTATTTATAGTAATTTTTGGGACTCCCTTACGGACCGTATGCCTGATCCCTTACGGTCTGTAAGCTAAGCAGTCTAATTCATAGGCTGCCTAGACTCGGGACTAGCCTTGGTGACTCAAGAATTTAACCAATCAGGACTGTGCAACGTTTTAATTTAGATAATTATCAGCTAGGGTTTGCCCCCCCTCGAGTTTTAGGGGTCCTGATCCTAATTCCGATTGTCCTGAAAATTTTAGGGCTAGTGCAGAATTAATTGGGTGTCTCAATTAGGGTTTTCTTATTGACTAATTATCGTCCTAATTATTGATTTTAGTGACAGTTGTTACATCCTCCCCACCTTAAGAAAAATCTCGTCCTCGAGATTTACTGAAATAGATGAGGGTACTTTCGCTTCATCTCTGATTCCAATTCCCAAGTATACTCTGGTCCTCTCTTGGATTCCCATTTGACTTTTACTAGCACTGGTCGTTTGTGTTTGAGAAACTTGATTTTCCGGTCTTCTATTTGTAAGGGTTTCTCTACGAATTTCAGCTTTTCATTTACCTCTATATCTTGAAGAGGTACTACCAGGGATTCGTCTGATAAATATTTCTTGAGATTGGATACATGAAACACATCATGTACTCCCGCTAATTCTTCTGGTAGTTGTAAACGATAAGCTACTGGTCCTATTCTTTGGATCACTGGGAATGGTCCAACATATCTGGGACTCAGTTTTCCTTTCTTACCAAATCGTACTACTCCTTTCCAAGGAGATACTTTTAATAGTACTTTGTCTCCGACTTGGAATTCTAACGGCTTGCGGCGATTGTCTGCATAGCTCTTCTGACGATCTCTAGCAGTCTTCAGTCTTTCCTTGATTTGCGATATCTTGTCAGTAGTTTCTTGCACAATCTCTGGACCTGATAACTGACTTTCCCCTATCTTTGCCCAACAAACGGGAGTTCTGCACTTGCGTCCATACAGTGCTTCGAATGGAGCAGCTTCGATGCTCGAATGATAACTATTATTATAGGAGAATTCAATTAATGGTAAATGGTTATCCCAATTACCACCAAAGTCAATTACACATGCTCGGAGCATGTCTTCCATTTTTTGTATCGTCCTTTCACTTTGTCCGTCCGTTTGAGGATGATATGCAGTACTTAAATTGAGTCGAGTTCCCATTGCTTCTTGGAAACTTGTCCAGAAACGGGAAGTAAAACGACTATCTCTATCCGATACAATGGAGAGTGGGACTCCATGTAAGGATACTACTTCATCTACATACAACTTGGCTAACCTTTCCATGCTAAAGGTTTCCTTCATTGGTAGAAAATGAGCTGATTTGGTTAATCGATCCACAATTACCCAAATAGCATCATTACCTTTTCTGGTTTTGGGTAACTTAGTAACAAAATCCATTGTTATGAGTTCCCATTTCCATACAGTCATTTCTAACTGTTGTAGTAGTCCTGAAGGTTTCTGATGTTCGGCTTTAACTTGTGAACAGGTTAGACACTTAGATACGTATTCGGCTATATCCTTTTTCATTCTTATCCACCAAAAATTATTTCTTAAATCTTGGTACATCTTATTATTTCCTGGATGTACAGTATACCTAGATTTATGAGATTCTTCTAAAATCTTATTTCTTAATTCTCCTTGTTTTGGTACCTAAATTCGTTTCTTGTGGAATCTCCAAATTCCATCTTTTCCTTGTTCTAATTCCTTTAGGTAACCTTTCATTCCTTTGGCATCGTCCTTGATTGCCGTTCCCTGAACTTCCTTTATTTGTTCCATTAAATCTAATTGTAGATTTAACCTAAGAGCACGGACTCGCTTTTGCTTTTCATGATATTTACGACTTAAGGCGTCTGCGACTACGTTCGCTTTTCCTTCGTGATATTGAATATCACAGTCGTAATCACTTAGGATTTCCATCCACCTTCTTTGCCTCGTGTTTAACTCTTTTTGCCCAAATATATACCTTAAACTCTTATGGTCCGTATAGATAGTAAACTTACTTCCATACAGATAATGTCTCCAAATTTTAAGGGCGAAAATTATGGCTCCTAACTCTAGGTCATGAGTTGTATAATTTTCTTCGTGTTTTTTCAATTGCCTAGAGGCATACGCAATTACCTTTTTGTGTTGCATCAACACACATCCATATCCTAATTTTGAAGCATCACAGTATACTTCAAAATCCTCGGTTCCTTCGGGTAAAGCTAAAATTGGAGCATTTGTCAATTTGTGCTTTAGAATCCTAAAAGCTTCCTCTTGTCTAGATCCCCATTCAAACTTAACGGCTTTACAGGTTAGCTTAGTTAAAGGTACAGCTATCTTAGAAAAATCTTTAATAAATCGTCTATAATATCCAGCTAATCCTAGAAAACTTCTAACTTCCATAGCCGTTCGTGGAGCTTTCCAATTTGTGATTGCTTCTATTTTAGCAGGATCTACGTGAATTCCTTCGTGATTCACCATATGACCTAAAAATTGCACTTCTTGTAGCCAGAATTCACACTTCGAGAATTTGGCATAAAGCTTTTCCTTTCTTAACAAAGTTAAGAGTGCATGCAAGTGCTCACAATGTTCCTTCTGACTTTTGGAATAAATAAGTATATCGTCAATGAAAACGATCACAAATTTATCCAAGTATGGTTTACAGATCCTATTCATCATGTCCATAAATGCGGCTGGAGCATTTGTTAATCCAAAGGGCATGACTGTAAACTCATAATGACCATACCTAGTTCTGAAAGCAGTTTTAGGTATGTCCTCCTCTTGCACTTTCAGCTGGTGATATCCTGATCTTAAGTCTATCTTAGAGAAATACCTAGCTCCTTGCAATTGATCAAAAAGATCATCAATCCTAGGTAATGGGTATCGGTTCTTAATTGTGACTTTATTTAATTCCCTATAATCGATACACATTCTCATTGATCCATCTTTCTTTTTCACAAACAACACTGGTGCACCCCAAGGGGATGAACTAGGTTGTATGGATCCTTTGCTTAGTAATTCATCTAATTGCTTTTTCAATTCTAGCATTTCAGTAGGTGCTAATCGATAAGGTGTCTTAGCTATTGGTGTAGTACCTGGAATTAAATGAATTCTAAACTCTACTTCTCTATCAGGTGGTAAACCAGGTAATTCTTCTGGAAAAACATCTGGGTATTCTGAAACTATAGGAATGTCCTGGAGTTCCTTACTTTTAGTGTTAATGATTACAGAAATCATATACACCATTTCTTGTTTCCTTGAATAACTAGCCAATTTCATTACTGAAATGAATTTCAGTGGCTTTCGAGGTCTATCTCCTCTAATTAGAATTACTTCTCCTGTAGGGGTACGGATTTCTACGGAATTCTTATCACACAGGATTCGAGCATGGTTGGTGACTAACCAATCCATTCCTAATACTACATCAAATCCGGCTAATTTCATAGGTAACAGGTTTGCAAAAAACTTATGACCTAATAATTCTATCTTTCCTTCTTGCAAAACCTTGTCTATGTTGACAGAATTTCCATCTGTCGTTTCAACAGTAAAGATCTGCCTAATGGTAGTTAGAGGTAAGTTAAGAGCTTGGCAGAATGCAGTATTAATGAAACTTTGGTTTGCACCAGAATCAAATAATACTTTTACATAGACGTTATGCACTAAGAACGTACCCGCTATCACGTCTGGAATGAGTTCGGCTTCTTGAGTGGTCAGCTGGAATGCTCGTGCATTTTTCTTAGTAGTTCCTTCGGTCGTTTTAGCTCTACTGTCTGTTGGTTTAGCTAACTTAGGACATTCAGATTGGAAGTGTCCCGTTTCTCTGCAGTTATAACAAATTCTTGTTTTCCTTCTACAGTCTTCTTCACGATGTCCTCTTGCCTTGCAAAAGTTGCAAATTACATTGCATTGTCTATAGTGTTTCTTCTTGCAATTTCTGCAGAAAGGAGGAGATGAGGATTGCCCTGTTCCCCTCTTTTTGAACTTATTATTACTATTACCCACGCGAAATCCTTGGGTAATCTTCTGAGCCAATTCCTTCTTGCGATCTTCCTCTCTGGTGCGGACTAGTTCATCGGTTAAGGTATTAGCTAATTCCACAGCATCGTCAATCGTGTGTGGTCTTGCAGCTTTAACGATGTTACGGATTTCTCCGATTAATCCCCAAATATAACGGGAAATGAGTACCGGTTCTGGCGAAGCCAGGGAAGGTACCACTCTCGCATATTCGAAGAATGTCGAAGTATATCCTCGACAGTCTACACCTATCATACGATGACTCAGGAACTTGTTTGCCATTTGTTCCTTCTCGTATTCGGGACAGAATTTTCTTTCGACAAGACTCTTAAATTCTTCCCAATTCATCGCATAGGCCACCCTTCTTCCTTTTGCTTGTAGCACCGTGTTCCACTATTCTAACGCCCCTTCTTTGAACAAGTTTGATGCATACATCACTTGATCTTCCTCAGCACATTTACTTATTGCAATTACTGCTTCGGTTTTCTCTAACCAACGCAGTGTTGCAGTTGCCCCTTCATTACCTGCAAATTCTGCGGGTTTACAGGCAAGAAATTCTTTGTAAGTGCAACCAGGCGTTGCAGCTTTCATTTTCTTAGGAAGTGGGGCCTGTTACGGATCATGATCGTCATGATTGCCGCCTCCATTTATGTTGTTACTGCCGTTATCTTCCGGAGTACGTTTACTAGGAGTTAATTGTGGTTCGGCAGGTTTTTGAACAGCAGCCACAATTTCTGGAATAGCATTGGCTATCCCTTGAGCAATAAAGTGCTCAATATCTTGTCTAGTTATATATTGATCTTCCTGATTTTGCTCAGACTGATTTACTTCATTAACTGGTTCACTATTAGCGTTTTCCATCTGCTAATTAGTATTAATAGGAATTATTAGTGTCTAATTATTGATAACAAAATCACAGATAAATACACAGATCATTATAACATGCAAGCATAGCCAAAATTGTCGATGCCTCGACTTCTGTTTTGTTTTATATATTATACCTGCTTCAATACACACTTTTTATCTTACATTGTTTTATTGCCCATTTTACAAAGTCTGTTTTACTATATTAGTTATAATACAAACAAAATTCTCCAAACCCCTCCTATCTTTTGGTTTACTGGCAGTTTTAGTAACGACGCTCCCTCTTGTCGTACTTCCAAGAGATCTGTTCTCCCATTTCCCGAATCCTATTCCCGGTGCCTATCAGTTCTTCACCAAACTGACGTAGTTCAGCTAAATTTTCGTAGCTCATTGGCGGATTAGGGATAGGTTCTAGATCAAACTGTGGGAGAAAACTATAGGGACTATTAACTATATTTTGGAATTGCCAGTCATTGGTCCACCATTCCTCCATTTGGCCTAATGGTCAGGTGTGAACTAGTGGGTCTGGAATAGCTGGTCCTAGGTTTATTGGGAATTGGGCTGTAGCAGGATAAGAGAAGAGATTATCGTTGATAGGCTCTAGAACATCACAGTTATCCAGTAGGCGGTCTATTTCGTCCTGGAATGTGATTTCCTCAGGCTGTTTAGAGCTTTCTCCGATCTCTATTCCCTTTTGCTTTAGGTCTATCCCTATTTCTGCTGGCTTGGAACTTTCTCCGGTTTCTATTTCTTTTCCCTTGCTCACACTCACAGGATTTTCTATTTTAGGGAGTCTCCTAGGTTTCCTTCGGCGCACCTTTCGCCACCCTACATATCTTCTCCTCTTTTTAGGTTTTGCTTTTTCCAGCGGTGGAGCTTGGATTTCTAGCGGTTCCTCTATGTCAGCAATGTAACCAGTGAAGTTGTGGGAGACTTCAATTGGCACAGGATAGAGGTTGAGGTTCTGAAATGCTTCCGACATCTCATTCATGCTGTACGGCATATATGCAAAATGCACAAAATGCTAAGTTAAAACTTTGGAACAAAGCTTAACAAATAAATATTTTTATTGCACACCAATTTGTACAACATAACAGCAAACAGAACACACTCAGATCTATTTATTTATTTACTGGGAAGTACTTATTTCTATATTTAGAGTTTAAAGATTTGCATTTTCTGCTACAGTAGCGAGCATATACAGATTTGCCCATTTTTCATCTAAGTTATTTTCCCCTGGTGGATTACTGCTAATTTCCTGAATTTCCGGGTTAAACCTCACTCTCTTGGTTTGGGGTTTCTTTTTCTCTTGACCCTTCCTAATAATCAAATTTCTTTTCTCCGGTGTAAGTGGGTTTTCATAATTTGCCTTACGGACAAAGATTCCTTCTTCTAAATTGGTGGGAGATTTGGAAGAAGAGGTTCCCGGTTCTTTGGGTGTACTATCTAATTTGCGGTAGATAGCAGAAATCTTTTGTTTACCCATACTGTAATTTTAACAATTAGTCAGTTAATGCACATATATTCACAGAATGATTATTTAAAATTTTCCTAAATACTTTAAATTAAAATAGTGGGCTTAATCAGTAAGCTTAAAACAGTGGCTCTGATACCACCTTTTCCTGTCACGGCCCCCGACCCGGTTTGACCCGTTTCAGGAGCCGCGGGACAGGAATCCCGTGGTATTTAATTTAGGCGACAGCGGAAGTCTTTTTAAAACAGGATCTTTTAATAATTTAAACTGCTCGTTTCATAACTTAGGGATAAATTCCCGAAATTTACAATAATGTGATTTCTCAAGGAAATCTTTATTTTCAAAACATGTTCATTTATTTATTTACATTGAGCCACTTTTCTAAGCTGGGAGTGCTCCACGGCACTTTTCTTTGCTCATACCAGATCACCTGAAATATGTTTGAAAAAGGTTTTGTCAGCGGGGAAATACTGAGTGAATCATTCAGTTTACTGAAAACGACACATTTGTTATAATCTACAGTATTAAGGGGAATTACAATATTTCTGATATCAAACCAACTACCCACAGTATTTGCCACTCGACCATCCATTGGCTAGCCCATTTGTCCAATGGTGTCTGTGACTGTGGTCAGATCACCCCTTGGCCACCCGTTTGTCCAAGTGTGACGGGAAATAAGTAATGTATACAAAACCCCACATACCGGCTGTAACTTGGTGATTACATAGACTTAATCACTGTAACTATAACTTTAAAATAACTTGGAGTTTTGTAAAACAGTTGATAAAAAGAGAATGACTCACATTGCAGATTTACGAGCAGAGTATAAGCTTTACTGATTAGCCTTTTAACCTAATTTAAATAACAATGCACACACAAACGGGATTAGTAACTAATTCAGCAGTTACGTCAATTCACGAGATTAAACCCTCACAACTATTATCAAGTGCGATACTTAACAATTCAATGGATTCACAACGAATGACAGAGCATAGTCCGAATTCGAACAGCACTCAAACATTCAAGTTGAAATCACAACGAATAACAAAGTACAAGCTCAATTTGAGCAGCACTCGGACAATCGTTGGATAGTTATAATCGATCGGACGTTGAATCGTAATAGCGATCGAGTTATTACCCTGATTGCGGCAGCACCTCGTGATTGTGTGTGTGTGTTGTACTGTAACTATGATAATTCGACGTACACAGAAGGTATAAACGTCGTTTCAACTCCTCTGTGCAAGTCCCAAGGTCGGCTATTTATAGTAATTTTTGGGACTCCCTTACGGACCGTATGCCTGATCCCTTACGGTCCGTAAGCTAAGCAGTCTAATTCATAGGCTGCCTAGACTCGGGACTAGCCTTGGTGACTCAAGAATTTAACCAATCAGGACTGTGCAACGTTTTAATTTAGATAATTATCAGCTAGGGTATGCCCCCCTCGAGTTTTAGGGGTCCTGATCCTAATTCCGATTGTCCTGAAAATTTTAGGGCTAGTGCAGAATTAATTGGGTGTCTCAATTAGGGTTTTCTTATTGACTAATTATCGTCCTAATTATTGATTTTAGTGACAGTTGTTACAATGATTGATGATTCTTTAAAGGATAATGTTGATGTTTGACTAGAATCATTTGATGATAAAATGAAAGATGATTGATGATTTTTATGTTCATAATAAAGAGTATAACGATTGGTTTGAATGCATGTAATGAATTCATGATGTTTTGATAAAACAGTGATATCTAAGTTCTTAATGCATCCCTTCATAATGTGTGAAAAGGTGTTCTTGTATGCTCTTAGTGAGGTTATGTCTAGATCCATGAGGAAGTGTCTAATCGATTTTGTACATGATTTTGTGGAGTAATAATGATAGTTGGTTATTAGAATCATGAGACATAAAAAGATCCTCTGAAATATGAATAAACATGATGTTAGGATTAGTTAGGATTGTTGAATAAATCTGAGGATTTGATTGTTGGAACATGAAAATATGGAGATTGATTGATGTAAAGATTATTTTTGTCTTATCTGATTTAATCATGAAAGTTGTAACCAAAAAGCTGTTTGTAATAAGTGACGCCGCACACTAGCTGAACATACAACCTGGATTGCATGATGTACAACGTAGCACAGCAGGTCCGCACACTGAATGTGCCACGTGTACCGCACAATTGGCAAAATACAACCCATGATGCATATCGTATAGCAGCACAGTGCCAGGCCGCACACTATAGTGAGCGTACACTTCTGTCGTACAACAAGATAATGCTCATGTACCACTTGACTAAGCATCACCGCAAACACTTGTAGTCGCACACTCTCATACAAACTGTGAAGCATAAAGTACAACCCAATCTACATGACCGCACACTGCCTAAGAACCGCACACTAGGCAGTGGGCCGCACACCCTCTTTTGGGCCAATAAGTCATTGGGCCGCACACTTGATTAATGGACTGATATCTTAACTAGACCGCACACACGTATATGGATAATATAATAGGTGGACCGCACACTTATAACCTAGCCGCACACTCCATTGGGCTCATAACCTGTTGGGCCGAACAACTAGAATATATATATATATACATAGTGGACTGATGTATTACTATTTGTATGATTGGGTTTGTGTTATGTGATACCTTGTATGCTAATTGTTAATATAACTACGTGAACTACTTGCATAACGAAACCTGACCAACATTGGTAACCATAATAGGACGTGGTTGACCAACTGTTAAAACAAATAAACTATTTGCCGAGTAAACCAAGGTGAGTTCACACACTTTACTAAAAATGTATGCGTTCCCGGTGGCTGGGAAACAGAACAAACAACACTTTCCCAGGTTTGGGATTGCTTACTATTCCTGGTTTGGAATACGGTTAATTACTATTTATATTAAATGCAACAAGTGTACTAAATGAAACTCCATCACGAAGTCCCTACTTTCTATACCGATTAGTCGTCGGGGCCTGGCTGGCAAACGGGTTATTAGTTGATAGCGCTATTTAGGTTTCACCAACCTCACACCGTGCCTGGAGAGGATCGGTGGTGAAATAATAGACCTTGGCAACCGTCAATGATGATAGACATTGACAAACGGGGCAACAACGAAACAACAGGTAGCACAGTGTTTGGTATTACTCAGTTTAGTAACTTATATATGGGGTAGCTCCCCATAGCATGATATAAATAAGTAACTTAACACAAACACAAGTTTTATGGATTAAAACTGGACAACTCGTGAACTCGCCAGCTTTATGTTGATACCCTACTGCATGCTTTGTAGGTACTTAGTGATAGCAGGAGCTTGCAGCTTGGGAGTGTAGTAGTCGCGTTAACCCGTGTTGGGTCTTTTTATAATAATTATGAACTTTAAACTTTTGTTTGAACTACTTAATTTATGCTTTCGCTATTATCTTTAAACGTTGTTTTAAACTTAAACTTTGGACGCAGACATTAATAGTCACTAATCGTATTGGTGGTGATGAAAACTATTTTATTATTATGTTGTTCAATATGATTGGTGGCTTGATCCTGGTCAGTCATACGCCTCACGGAAGTACTCCGCATGTGGAAATTGAGGGTGTGACATCACGCCATGCCATGAAACCCGCAGACACCACCCAAGGGTGCACCATAGGCAGACCAGCCACCCGTCATGTATCAAACTATGCGCTCATGGACAAAAATACAAAGGAGTGTGCAAAGTTCAAAGTGCACCACATTTCACCCATAATCCATGCCGCGCGCGCACATTTGAGAGGAAGGGTACGCCGCACCCTTTAGGGTCCCACTAGTTTTTGCCCAAGTTCAAAATACGAGGACGCCACCTAGTCATGCCCCTTCCAGACCCACGTGCCATTTGCACTTCCGTCTTAGCCACGCGCCTAAGGAGCTCACGCCATGCCATGAAATCCGCATATGCCACCCAAGGGTGCACCATAGGCAGACCATGCCACCTGCCAGGCAGTGTGGGAAGTTTAGAGTGCACGGCATTTCACCTATAGCCCATGCTACGCACACACATGTGAGAGGAAGGGTGCGGTCCCACTAGTTTTTGCCCTAAGTAGACAATATACAAGGAGTGATCATCCTTATAAACCACTACAAGTTTTGTCATCCCACCTATGTGGGATAAGTTGACAAAGCTTAATCCATTTTTATCATTTTTATTTGTTCCAAACATACAACTTCAAGATTCGATATCTCATTCATTTTAGCTTCATTTTAGACATAGTTTGGTTTAGGCATGAGCAAATGGTATAAAATACCGATCCCATCCCGATCCCGATACCGATAATCCCGATCCCGACATGTTTGGGTATCGGAAACAGTATCCACATTTTGGTTTTTTCGGTATCGGTACGGTACGGTATCGGTAAAATACCGACTTTTACCCTCAAAATACCGATACTGTACCGATACCGTACCGAACCGACATGTTTCGGTATCGGTATCGGTATCAAGTATTCATGAAATTTCGGGATCGGGATTATCGATATCGGGACGGGATCGGTATTTGCTCATCCCTAGTTTGGTTTGTTATAAAGCTTTCACAACGTAGAACACAAATCCATAAATAATTATTTATACACCATATATATAAATATTATTATTAATGTCCAAAATATTTAGGAAAAACTCATTTTCACTAAAATTTCAAACATTTATTACTTCATTAATTTCTTAATTGTCAATTATTAATTTTGAGAGTTGAAAATGTCAAATTAGAAATTCACACTAAGAACGAGCTTCATATAGTGATTTATATATTCAATAATATACTACGTTTCCTCTGTAAAGACTATCCTTTTGTTTGTATTCCGCTCTACATCATTTTCAATCAACACAACCAAACCGTTTTATTCAAAGATTAGTATTGCAAAAATATTCTTTTTATAATCACATTCAATGCATTTCTTTATATCTAAAAAGTAGACAAAAACTTGTTTGTGTTCCCCGACCTCACTCAGTTCAACCCGTACTAATTACTAAATGTACCTATTTTGACATGTTCCCAGACCCATGTATCTTGCCACCTCTAAATCTTCAAATAACTTCGCACATTGACCCGAAAAGAGAAAAACTAACCGAAAAGATGTCCCATAAGATCTCTGTATCTAATGAATCGTTTTCCATCGACAAAATGGAACTCAGCTAATAGCCAGTTAGCATAGAAAGTAATCAGCCCCACAAGTATCAAGCTAGTGACACCCCAGATCCATCCTAGAGGCACCAACATCAGGTTTGAAAAGCTTAATATGTATCCACAGTTGAAACTTGTTATAAGCAGTAAACCAAGTTGACCAAACGAGTCTGCAATAAGACAAGTACATGATTAGTTATTCATAGTGGCGGACCTACACCGCGGTTTTGTGGGCTTGCGGGTTCATTAATAAAAACAGTATAACAAAAAGAATGAAGTCTATGGCTAAGTGAACCTAACCATGGCCGATGGTGTGGGCCGATTCTAGATCTTTTTCTGGACCAGCACCGCGGTTTTGTGGGCTTGCGGGTTCAACTTGTAGTGATCCACCGGTGATGTTATCTTGTTTATCCATTGTTATTAACAAAACTCAAGATTTAATTTCTAAAGCATCTGAACTGTTATTGTTGGTATTTGTAGAAAGGCTTTCTACGAAGTGGCTTGTACGTGTACGAGAATGAAATAGGATATTCTAAGGTTGATTTTCAAGTTTGGCAGGCTAATTATTATTCTATTATTAATATGATATGGTTTCCATTATTAACGACTAAATGGCTAGATGATTTGACCGGCAATGTTTAGTTAATCAAGATATTGTAGACTTAGGCCATGTGTAGTCATAAAACCTTTTTGGGGGCGTTATGCGACATGTGGCATGCCACGTCACCCCGGGGCTTTATGGGGCGTTATGCAATTTGAGGCCGTAGTCATAAAGCCCCTGTGTAATCATTACTCATTTTTTAATTTTTATTTTTTTAATTCATTTGTAACTTTTTTAAAAATAAAATTCATTTCATTAAATAAAAAAAAGTACAATAAAATAAAAAAACATTAAACTAGAAAAAAAAACATTAAACTAGCATAAAAGAAATTACACAATCAAAGGTTATATTTTTTTTCAATCCGCTCCTTTTGTGCCAACGCCATTTTCAAAGCTTTTCCCGTTAAGTGGTCATGCGGTTTCGAGTAGAACTCAAAGTCGTGAGCCCATTGTCTATCCCGCATAATCTCCGTAACTTCACGGTTCTCCTCCAAACGTTTATTACCGAGTTCGTGTATGTCTTGAAGTCGCTTGTTTATCTCCGAAAATGCGTTACTCATATCCGTTCCCATAGACATCGACGACAACTCGGGTTTTTTCGCCCGGCTTTTTCTTCCGGGCGGTCTTGGTAGCTCCTCCACCGGCTCGTCATCCGGAATATCCTCGTTCAAGTCGGTGTTTCGAGCGTCGGAGGTTGGCTTTTCGGGTTCACCCGACTCGTTTGTTTTGGACCTCTTTGATGGTCGTGTATTTCCCGAACGACCACTTGGAGTAGATACGATGGCCCATTTGGGGCTATGGCGAAGGATTTGCCAACACCTCATGTACGGGAAATGGCCATTAGCCTCCGTATACTCGACCAATGCCTGTTGCGTAATGTCTTCATCGCTACTTCCACTTTTCCATCCGGAAAACAAGCGTTGGTACACGGTTTGAAAGTTTGTGCATTTCCTGTTTATATCGGTCCACTTCCCCGATATAGAGTCCGGTAGGCGGTACTCCTCTCCTCTACCCATGAGATCGAAAAAGAGTTCTCGTATTCGGTTCCAAAATACGGTTTTACTTTGATTGTTTGCTACAAAAAAAAAATGTTAGTGCAAAATCTAAAAAAATAAAAACTGAAAATAAAAAAAAAACAGAAAATTAATAAAAAACAGAAAAAAAAAACAAAACAGAAAATAAATTTACAACAGAAAATAAAATTTAAAACTGAAAAAAAAAACAGAAAATTAATAAAAAACAGAAAAAAAAAACAAAACAGAAAATAAATAAAAAACAGAATAAAAAAAACCGAAAAAAAAAACAAAAACAGAAAAAAAAACATACATATGACCGGGTCCTCCGAAACATCGATGAAAGCGCGGGTTAACGCATACTCCTCTTCGGGCTCCCACGTTATCACATTTTTTTTTCGCTCGGGTGTTGGTTTCCACTTTCTTTTTATGTGCCCGTTTTGCTTTTCCTTTTCCTTTTTGCGTCTCCGGTTGCGTATCCGGTACCTCGGGTTGCGTCTCCGGAACAACATCGGGTTCGTGTAGTGGGGAGCCGAAAGCTTGAGCCGACCCAAACGCTTGAGACGATCCCATCCCATCCGTGTTTTGATTTGGGTTCCACCCGTAGAGATTAGGGTCCCATGATAGCGGTTGGTTCAAAAGATTCATGAACCCGGGACTTTGTTGATTGTAATCGAGAAAACCGGAGCCGAAAGGGTTGGGTCTAGTGGGAACCGGCGCCACGGGGCGAGTAGGATTACCACTTTGGTTTGGGTCCGCACTAGATCGGGGAGGAATGAAGCCACGGTTGAATGGATGCATTGTATAAAATATCAAGAATTTAAAAAAAATATGGAAGAGATGAGAATATTTGAGTGTGTGTGGTAAAAAAAATAGGAGAGGAGAATGATTTAAAGGAAAGTTTGAAAAATAAATTGATTTTTTTTTTATTAAAGTGACCATTTGTAACGGTCAAAAAATCAAAATCATCTCCTCAACACGCCGCGATAATTATCGCGCTTCAAAAAATTTTTGGGGCTTAGCGCCCTTGGTGGTGGTGTAGACGGCGCTATGTAGGCGCCATAAAAGGGCAAAGCGCCCCACTACGCATTACCTTAGTGAAGGTGGGTACTCTTTAATCTATTTTTTAGATTTAGATCCTTCTAATTATTTGCTACTCGATCTTACGAGCAACTTCAACGCAAGATATCCTATAATACGGGAAGAACGTGGTTGAGGCGGCCGGCGGCCTTGGTTTTTAATTTTTTTTTTTTTTTTTTTTTTTTTGGGTGGGTTTGTGACTTTTAAATCACATTTAAATATTTAATTAATTTTTATCCTGTAATATTTGAATAGAATAACAAGTTATCTTAAATTATTCTAGAAAGGATTTTAAATTATTCTACAAATGTTTTTAAAAATAGAAATGTAAAAAACACAATGGATCACAAAATATAACATAATGTCGAGCAAAATATAACATGACGCCAAAATATATAACACAATGTCGAAGAAAAAATATACAATGAGTCACAAAAGACACACCGATGCAAATATAGAAAAAGATACAACGATAAATTAAAAAAAAAAAACACAATGATATAACAAAAATCCTAAACTCTACAAGGAAAACATCTAAAAACAAAAAAAAAAACCTAAAATCTCACATCGCAGAGTTCGATAAAACAGTTTCAATGCTGCTTGAGTGAGGTCAATCGAAGTCCGTTTGATATACTTCTTATGGCTTCTTATTTTTAGGAGACGTTGTTTTGGTTGGTCTTTAATTTTACGACTGTTTTGGTCGCAAACCGGTCGCTAATTTTGCAACTGTCTTATGTTGGTCGCAAATTTTGGTCCCAATTGCCTAGTTTGCTAGTAGTGTTTGTTTTAGAACGTTAATTTATATCATTCTTTACAATAATTTTCATTCCGTTATAGTTTTAGAACGTTAATTTATATGATTCTTTACAATAATTTTCTTTCCCCTATATGTTAATTTAAATTATGTAAATTAGTTTACTAACAAAGTTTACATTTGTTTACTATCACAAGTTAATTGAATTTTTATGAATAAATTTAGTGAACACAAAAGTATTTTATCAACAAAGTTACCAAGTGTTGTAATCGTTGGTAATTGAGTAATTCCACCTTAATTTTTTATTCACTTTTTTCTTACTTTTTACATACGTAGATCCAATACTGAAACCAGAAACCTGTGAATGAAGCAAGGTTAGAGCATCTCACGCTAGATTAATCCAAAATCCAAACTTGCCACAACAACATGCCACATCATGTAAAATCACCATCATTTCAAATCTTGTTTTTTTCTCCAACACTAAGGGTGAGAGGGGCGCTCCTCTCTTAGGGGAGTGACCTCTCTTACACACACCCAATCAGCACGCGCCACGTCAACTCCCCTCTTAAGTCCCCATTTTGCACTTAAACGTTGCCATCACTCCACTCACACAATTATTTTTTTATAAAAAAAGAAGAAAAAAATATGATTGGTGGAAAAAGGGTGGACCCACATTAACAACCAATCACCCCCCCTCTCTCTCTCTCCTCTCTCTCAATCGGTGAATACCCCCGCTCCCACTCCCCGATTATCTTCCCCGAATTGATGGCGGCGGTGTTCCCGCTCGGGGACTTCACTCCCCGCTCCCCTCCCCGAGAAGTGCCCCGCTCACCCTAAAACACTTTAAATTTTCACCTCATTATCTACCTAATCACCTACTTTTTTTATTTAACTACATCTAAATTATATAATAAAATTTTAATTTATTTAAATACTAATCATAATTATTTTTTATTAAACTATTAAAAAATAAGGAAAAATTAATAACAAGATAATCCATTTATTAGGGGTGTTCAACATCGGATAATCCGGTTCTCGGATATCCGAAATTTCGGATAGTGAAATATTGACATCCGAACCCGAATCCGAAATTTCGGATATCCGATTTTCGGATATCCGAAATTTCGGATTCGGGTTCGGATATCTAATCGGATATCCGAATATCCAATTTTTTATTTAATTTTTATTTTTTTATTATTTTTAAATATTTGGAACCAGATTTTTCGGATAGTTTCGGATATCCGAATATAAATTTCGGATATTTCGGATATCTTTTCCGGATATTTCGGATATTTTTCAGATACTTCGGATATTTTTCGGATACTTCGGATATTTTTTTGGATATTTCGGATATTTTTCGGATACTTCGGATATTTTTCGGATACTTCGGATATTTTCGGATATTCGGATATCCGAAAAAAAATAAAAATTAAATTTTCGGATATTTTCGGATAATCCGATTATCCGAGAATTCTCAAAATCACTATCCGAATCCGAATCCGAATCCGAATTTTCGGATTATCCGATTTTCGGATATCCGAAAATTCGGATATTCGAAAATTCGGATATTTCGGATACGGGTTTTCGGATATTTCGGATTCGGTTTCGGATTCGGATTTTTTTGAACACCCCTACCATTTATAAAACATTCTTACAACAATTCTTCTATATATTAATAATAGAATGATTTGAACAGTAAAGGTATAATAATATACATGTTTTTTTAATAGTTTTATTATCTTCTTTACTTTTTAAGTTAGATAAGCTTTTGTTAACCGCTACTGGTATTAAAAATACTAGTACGGTTATCGGTACATAAAGTTAAAAAGCGACACCAACCTGGTACAGAAAACACCAAAAGTCGGTATCGAATTGATTTTCAAAATCTTTTAGTTCGGGAAATTCGGTACTGCTACCCAATACCATTTGCTTATCCCTTATCAAGGGTGTCGTATGAACAACGGTATAGTGCAACTTTTTTTTTATTTTTTTTTTAACTTTTAATGATTTCTTTTTTTAGTTTAAGTGGTAGGGATGAGCTCGGTGCCAACCAATACCGAATTGGTACTGGTACCGAAAATACCAATTACGGTACCTGTATATGAAGGTAAAAAACGGTAGCGAACCAGTACCAGGAACGCCAAAAGTCGTACCAAATTGGTACTTAAGATCTTTCGGTTCGGGAAATTCGGTACCGGTACCCAGTATCATTTGCTCATTTCTGACCACAGGTTTCATACGAACAACATTATTACCATACAACTTTTTTTGTTGATTTTCTTTTGGTTATCTTTTAGTGTTTTTTTCTATATTTTCTTTTTATTCTTGTCAGCGGTTTCCGTGCGCAACGCGCTCGTAGTGATTTCAAAACACATTTAAACACAGACTAAACAACAAAAGACGTTCGCCGCAACGCCGCGATAGTAAAAACTAGTTTAAAGAAAAAAACATTATATCGGTGATAACTCTTGGGCTCTTGATATCGGTTGTAACTTTTGGGCTCCAACTCCTTGTTGGACCTTGTATAATGTGCAATCGGGCCTGGAGGACGCCGAACACCCTATTCCTCGTCCTTTCTTGCTGACTCGTGCTTTTTTTTAATAATTTCATTTTATTGTTGTGTGGATATGAGAAGCTTTTAACAAGAGTGGTCCATTCGGGGTAAATTTCATCTGCTAGATAATATCCTTGGTTGTATTCCATGTCGTCATTGTAAATTCGCAAGGCGGCGCAAAGCCATCTAAGATGTCGTTGAATATCGGGGTGTGACAGGTTGGTATCAGAGCCAACATTGAGTGAATTAAACACTATCCTTATGTGTTTAATCTCAATGACACAATTGCACATATTCGAGTCTAGACTTAACATAGGAATGTTCTAAATTCTGATCTGGAAATTTTGCTTCCAAATTTTTATACGTCGCCAAGCAAAGGAGCTGTAATAGGAAGTCTCCACATCAGGAGTCTTGAACTGCTGAGCTTCGTACCGCGACCAGGATGAAACGTTCAACCAAGGAGAAAGCATTCAGGAAATGAATGAAGAAGAAACTCCTCTTGCTGAAGATCGTTTCCTTAATGAGTCTTTATAAGAACATATTTACCTTTCAGTCCCTTCGAGGACAACATTATTATTTTCGAGTCCCGCTTAGGGCAACCTTATATTTCTATTTTCATATAGTGGAATGATTAAGTTTAAACTTTCATTCTAAACAAGAATATTAAATAAATGGAAAATAATATTTCCTATTGTAGGATCTACCATTATAATAAAATGGCAAAATCTAAAAAGGGCAAGACCTAGCCACGTGTCATTGTAAAGATCGGGCCAAGATGGTAGTTCCATAATTAGATTCAGATCCATATTTAACACCTCAATTTAAAATTGATCTGCGATAATTATTAATTAAGTATCTTAAGTGTGAAACCTAGCCTTCGGGTCAATTATAAGACCGGGCCAAGATGGTAAGACCTGATTAAAAGATTCAGAATTCCAGTTAACCTCTGTGATCATGTTAACATCCATGGCAGATGTGATTCGTTAAATATCGCACGCGTCATTCCTATAAGAGAATCCTTCTATGGATTCCAAAACCCAAATTAGTGATTTATAAATCATGGGTTAAATCGTCAATAAAGATGATCATTTTTAAAACATCCATTAGTGATGTAGTGCCTACGGGCCAAACTTATTAAACATCCATTAGTGATGTAGTGCCTACGGGCCAAACTTATTAAACATCCATTAGTGATGTAGTGCCTACGGGCCAAACTTATTAAACATCCATTAGTGATGTAGTGCCTACGGGCCAAACTTATTAAACATCCATTAGTGATGTAGTGCCTACGGGCCAAACTTATTAAACATCCATTAGTGATGTAGTGCCTACGGGCCAAACTTATTAAACATCCATTAGTGATGTAGTGCCTACGGGCCAAACTTATTAAACATCCATTAGTGATGTAGTGCCTACGGGCCAAACTTATTAAACATCCATTAGTGATGTAGTGCCTACGGGCCAAACTTATTAAACATCCATTAGTGATGTAGTGCCTACGGGCCAAACTTATTAGACATCCAATAGTGATGTAGTGCCTACGGGCCATGCTAATTGTCATATAAGACAAAAGGCAGTGGTGGTCTATGACTCCCTGTCAGAAAAAGGTAATGAACTAGGTTCAAACCTCAAATGCTTTGATTCTCTGAAATCATAGCATATAATTTATATATGTCCTTGTGACTAAGCCTGTTGTGCTAAAATATTTAAAGGCCTTGATTTTCTGAAATCATGGCTTATGATTTAAAATTGTCCTTGCGACTAGGCCTTTGTGCTATTAAATAAAACTGTTATTGTTGCTTTGATTCTCTGAAATCATAAGCTTATAATTTATAAATGTCCATGTGACCAGGCCATTGGGTGCCACAAATAAAACTGTTAATGTTTTATAATTGGGATAAATTATAATAGAAATCCTAAATAAATATAATTAATAAATTAACCAAATATGGTCTCTGCTTACCATGGTTAATGAATTTCCCTAAGGGGCAATTCCGTAATAAACATCCCTTAGAAGGGAAGTGCCTACGGGCTATAGTGATGTCCTCTGAGACTAAAAGACAGTGGTAGCCTATAGCTCCCTGTCAGGAAAAGGTAATGAACTTTGATTCAAACCTTAACGTCGCGATTCTTTGAAACCGTGGCTTATAAAATAAACTTGTCTACGCGACTAGGCCATTTATGCTAATACTAACTTATAAATTAGGATTTATGATAAAAATCCTGAATAAAATAAATATCCTTCCTTCCCTACCAGTATGCATTTTAAAAAGGATCTTAAAGGTGAAACCTAGCCTACGCGGCCAAGATGGTGAAACCTACTCAAGGGATTCGGATCCTTGTTTACACCTAAGAACGGGTTAGCACGCTTGACAAATGCGATTCGAGAAAATCGCAGCAGTCATCCTTATATTGGATTCTTCCAATTCCCTTATCTAGCCTAGTGATTTAGAAATCATGGCTTATATCATCCTATGAGATGATCATATTATAAACATCCGTTAGTGATGATGTGCCTGCGAGCCAAACTTGTTGTCCGATAAGACAACAACAGTGATGGTCTTTGACCTCCTGTCTAAAATATTGGACTACGTCCAAACATAATAATCTATATGATCAATGCGATCATGACTAAGATAATCTAATACGATGATATATTATTTAACACCCTTTAGTGATGTTTTACCTACGGGCTATATTATATTATCAAATTGAGACAAGGCAATCGTAATCTTTTGTGATTCTTTGCCCAAGGGGGTGAGTTATACTCAAACCCCATAGTCTATACTATCATTGCGATCCTGACTAGGATCATCAGTATGATGATCATGATATTAACATCCCTCGTGATGAAATGCCTACAGGCTATACTTTATTCTAGTGACAGTAAGACAAAGATAGTAGTAATCTTTTTGATCCCCTATTCAAAATGGTGTGATTATACCCAAACCTAATAGTCAATATGATCGATGTGATCATGACTAATATCATTAGATACGATGGATAAATATAAACATCCATTCGTGATATTGATTGATTTACCCTTCGGTCAATAGAATCGCCTTTCAAGACGATGACAGTTGTAGTCTATGACTCCCTGTCCAAAGGTGAAGAACTATGTTCAAACCTCAAAAACTCCTGATCTAATAAGATTACAACCTACGAATTGATGTCCTTGTGACAAACCCACAATTTATATTACAAGCCACCTATAACTAGCCTCCGTGCTATAATACGTCGTTCGTGACAAGTTAACATACTAAATGTTAACATCGCTAATGACAGGTGTTAGTGCCATATCCTATAAGACGTCCTAGAGACAAGGCCATTTGTGCCGCATCTAAATGTCATTACGACAAGGCCTTCGTGCCATATGATTACTTATGTCCTTCATGACTAGGCTTATTGCCATATCTTTCTACGTCCCTCGTGACATGCTTCTATGCCATTTATGTATATAAATAAGACCAAAGTCATGTAAGGCTAGCCTTGGAGCTATTCATAATTATCCTTGTGACAAGGACAGTTGTGACATTATGGTCCCCTGTCAAGCAGGTATTGGACTAGCTCCAAACCTTAAAATGCCATTGATGGTCCTTTTGTGACCTAGGCTAAATGTAATAGATATACATTCAGATAGCATTCCTTAAGAATGTTCAGAACAGAATAGCCCCTACGGTTTATTAATGCCATGGCTAATCTAAGGCAGGTCATCAGAATGAGGACTAATAGTTGTTAAACCTTGGTGATTGGTACCAAGTTTCGAGTATGGAAAAAAAAAACTCGGATGAAGTAGACGACAGTCGCAATACAGTTAATGCGACGAAAGTTAAAAACTACAAACGTAAACCTCAATATTAATGGAGTTAATCTCCAGGCTGTGCTGGACGCAGCAGTTGTAAGAACCATAGAAAGTTCATGAAGCAATCCAAGGGCCGAATGCTCCTCGCTCTGAATTTCATTTAAAACCATGTTCAATTGCTCGAGAGAAGAGTTTGGTTCACACTTCGTATATGAAGGATGAACCAAAGGAGGAAGATAACTCCCAAAAATCTAAGAGAGAGAGCAAGTACGGGCTTAATAAAAAGCAACGAAAGTTCAGTAAGAGCCTGTATGTAAGAATTGCTATAAAAGACACTAGGAACAGTGTCGCTTTGAACAAAGACCAAAGCAGTGTAACATCTGCTAAGAAAACTGGTCATCAATCCGGCTGTGGTAAGCAAGGCCGCATCAGAACTAGATTCCATAAAGCTGTCAAGGAAAGTACAGCTAAGCCTGGAAAGGCTAAAGGAAGAAATGCCTGAACTCATCTGATGAATGCCCAAAGGCAGTTCACGATGTCATCAAGTACATCCCTTATCGTTTACCAATGACAATTTCCTGCTAAGTGTCCTGATTTAATGCAGGCAATAATAAATCTTCATAAGCCATAAGCTTAGCAAACTTTTATATTATCCGCAAGGTATAACTTACTAAGGAAACCAAACTAACCGATTCTTCTAGTATCGGCAAGGAATCCTTCCGAAAAATCTAGGAGTACTCTTTCTTCGCATAGAGCACGACAACATATGTTATTTTAACTATTTTCTCATTGTTTTTTTCTATCGCCTGCGAATGCCAAACTGTGTTTGATAAACGTACCGTATGAGGATTGGCGTATCTTAGTATGTCCCATAGATTATTTCCATGCCTGATCAGTATGGAGGTTTAATACATGGAACCCCTGAGATATCCCAATGGTCATATTGTCCTAATGTCGACTAGTAATATTCAAAGAAGATATCCAGAATGGTATTGCCCAAGTAAACGTTCCCGAATTGGAAATTCGTGGACTTATATGTGTCACTTGTTTGGCACAAACAATAATGAATGAACTGGAGCCTGAGATATGAAAAACCTCTGTAGTCTCCCTGTATCTAGATTATCTTCTCATAAGTTTTCCCTGCTTACCTCCTGGAAGGCAGGTAGAATTAATATTAACATCCCGCTATGGCTGGAGTATTACGAAAACTCCATATTGCTTATAGAACAATCGAAACCTTGATTAAGAAGGGTTTAAGATATAGGCTCATATAGCCTGACTCAAAATTCTGAAAGTTTTATATTATTAAATAAAAAAGACGGTTCCCGTTGCTTATATAGTAATTACCGCAACCCTAATTAGGCAACGATTAAGAATTGCCATCAGCTACCCAGGATCTAAAGGCAAATTGTTGGTGGATAAGCTCGAAAAAGTCTGTAGCCGCTTATGTAGCCAAATGCTTGACTTGTACGCAAGTCAAAGCTGAGCATCAAAAGCCGTCTGGCATGCTACAATAGCCTAAACTTCCTGAATGGAAGTGGAAATGTGTAACAATGGATTTTATTACCAAGTTACCCAAAACGAGGAAAGGAAATGACACGATATGGGTTATAGTCGACAGACTGACTAGGTCGGCTCATTTCTTACCCATCAAGGAGACTTATAGCTCCGACATGGTAGCCCAGTTATACGTTGATAAGATCGTAGCCTTGCATGGCATGCCTGTGTCCATTATCTTTGATCGGGACACTAGAAACACGTCGTATTTCTGGAAGAGTTTCCAGCAAATCTTTGGGCTCATGTTTGAATTTTAGTACGGCTTACCATCCTCAGGCAGATGGTCAGAGAGAGCGTACTATTCAAACGTTAGAAGACATGCTACGTACATGTGCTATCGATTTGGGTGGTAGTTGGGATAAGAACCTACCACTAATCGAATTCTCCTACGACAATAGCTACCATACCAGCATTAAGGCTGCGCCTTTCGAGGTATTATACGGTAGAAAGTGTAGAGCGCCCGTCTGTTGGGCGGAAGTCGGAAATGTCCAATTATCCGGACCAGAGATAGTGTTCGAAACAATGAACAAGATTGTTCAGATTCGTGACCATCTCAAAGTTCCCGAAATAGGCAGAAGAATTACGCAGACCCAAAAGCGTAAAGCTTTTCACTTCGAGGTAGGTGAAAAGGTGCTACTAAAAGTATCACCCTGGAAGGGGGTGATGCGCTTCGGTAAGAAGGGCAAACAGAGGTTATCAAACGTGTCGGATCAGTTGCCTATAAGCTAAACTTACCAGAAGGGCTCAATGGAATTCACAATGTGTTCCACATCTGCAATCTAAAGAAGTGCTTCGCTGATGAATTATTGGTGATCTCACACACAGATGTGCATATAGATGAGAGCTTAAAATTTTTGGAAAAACCTTTGTCGATTGAAGATCGACGGGTGAAGAAGCTTCGAAGGAAGCATGTACCGATAGTAAAGGTCAAATGGGATGCCCGTAGAGGTCCC